>NC_143026.1:56515000-56815000 GCF_057628025.1 Oncorhynchus mykiss
GTCAAACTTTGGGGGGGGGGTCTCTAAATATTGATAATTTGACCAAGACGGGCCGACAGCAAGATGCCCTGGCCGCAAGACGCATCAGTCTCACTGGAGAAAGCATCCGAGTGAGTAAAACAGCGCCCCTCTGTCTCAGTATGTGTAGCCCATGTATCTGATGCTGTCTGGTCAAAAAGAGTACGATGCTTTCTCCGGTGAGATAGATTCAGACATTTGCGAATTGAAGGAAAATGATGAAATATCATTTCATAATTAAAAAAAATGTGTTTATAGTTTTTTGGGGAACCACAGATTCCCTCGGCATCCATGACTGCACACCACTATATTAGGCCTAATGACAATCGCCAAATGTCATTAAATTTATGGTGTTTGTAACAGATGTATTTTTCCATTCATCAAATAGCAAGTGTACAGTGTGCACGGTTTGGATGCTGGGATCATTTTTGGAGTAGACAAATGTGCGCAGCTGCAGTTAGCCTACTTCTTGAAGTGATTTATTTGACAATCAGATGAAAACATCAAGACTGGTTGTGTTCATGCCACATTAAAATTTAATAAAATTATTTTTTTTACTGTTAAATGACATCTTTACTGTTAGGCCCATAAAAAAAAAATCCCAAGTGAGGCTCCCCCGAATGTCACGGTATAATTTACACTCTGGGGGGTGGCATTTGGAAGAAATTGAATGGGCTACTCTGAGTCTATTGTTCATTGTCAAAGGGTTGTTATCAAGCTCTGTTTGAGGAGGGAGATTATGTGCATGAACAATCTATTAAATTAACATGTAATTGCGTTGCGGGCTGCCGAGAGAAATTTGACAGTATACGATCTACCTACAGTATAGGATATTGATGTCCAGTGTGATTTGAATGATCTCCAATGGAAACGAATGTGACAGCTTTAATGCTAAGTGAGATGTAATTATGAAACATAATAGAACATAATTATGGAACATAATGCCATTCTGATAGTTACAAATAGATTTTCATTAATGCATCCAGGGTTGGTCTCTAAAATGAATCGAATGGGGTGGCAGTCTTCCTCACTGACAGTTCTATCCTCTTTGGTCCCAGGTGTTCCTTTCCCTAAGAACTTCCAGCAGGTGTGTAAGAAGATCCTGAGTCGTCTCTTCCGGGTCTTTGTGCACGTCTACATCCACCACTTTGACAGCATCTGCAGTATGGGCGCTGAGGCCCACATCAATACCTGCTACAAACACTACTATTATTTCATCTCTGAGTTCAGCCTCATCGAGCACTCTGAACTGGAGCCCCTGGTGAGAAAGGAGGTGTGGGGGTGAATGGAGGGGGAGGGGGGTTCAAAAGTAGTGCACTAAATATGGAATAGGGTGCTATTTGGGATGTATCCTTAGATAGAGCTTGGGTGGAAGGTTCCATTTCTATGTCCTGTAAGTTCATATTTAGGACAGGGGTAGAAGGGTGTCTGGATATGAATGTCTGAGGGCGTATCCCTCCCATTACTATCATAAAGACTGACTAGTTTTGCCGTGGCCCAATAAGGGAGGAGCTTACATTTTCCTCCATAAAACGAAGGCAGTGTATTGTCTGCGTTATTTCACACCACAACAGAACATGTTGTTTTGAGTGTCTGCGCAAACCACATAAACTGGGTGATTATACAGAATCAACTCTGGGCATAGAGCATATTACTAAATCACAGCCCAGTATAAAATAATTATACGATAGCAGTGTGTCTTTCATTTTCCCTTTGGCACAGTCATTGGAATTAATGATGCACCACTTATTTCCCCAGTTTGCATCATAAAAAAACTTGTTAAACTCTTTGTAAGAAATCTGGTTTGCTTTATATAACCATCATAAGTGAAATTGCAGTCTAGCCAGCCATAACTGAGAATCATGTCACGTTCAAGTTGTTTTCTCTAGTGCAGAGAGCTTCGTTACATCTGAACAGATGGAGGTAGGCGCTCCGAGGTACAATAAAATGCCTCTGTTATCATCATTATAAAGGACAGGCTTTACGTCCCCTCCTGGTGAAAAAGTAATGAGACTGTATCAACAACATAATCTGGGGGGAAATAAGCTTTTGGATGACTAGAGGTAAGATGGGAACAGCCGAGTGACTTCTCATCAGATGATGACTGTATTGTAGCCTATCTGTTGGAATATATTCGTGGCCTCATACAGCCTGACGGTAGGTGTGTAGCATTGTCGGTTACGATAAATTAAGCCTGGGGCCATCTACCGGTCATTTGTCAACATCATATGAATTGCTTGTCTCTCCTCTCTTCTCTTTACCCCCAGAGAGCAATGACAGAGAAGATCTGTAACTAAACCACTTGGACAATGGAGTGTACATCATTTCAAAAAATTCCCCGGAGCCCTTCAAGAGACCCACTGCTTCCAAACACTCAAACCAAAGGACAGTTGAATGGATTTTGAGTGGATTTGAAGAACTTAAGTGTTATCCATCAAGCATTAGAACGTTTATTCACATTTTCAGCCAATAGGCTATATGTTTTTATGAAAAAGGACTGTTCTGCTTCTTAGATTTTGTGCTGTGACATGCAGCATTTCAGTATTTTGTGTTTTATTTGAGTAACTGTTCTAGCTCCGTTTTACTAAACATGAATATGTTTTTCTTGTGCATGTTCTTGACATCATTAACTTCCAAAATGTGCTTGCGGTTTCGAGGTGTTTGAGCCATTTTGTGATGGACAGAAGGCGACATCACAAGACCCCTCTCCAGTATTTAGCATTTTGTGACAAGTACGTGTCCAATGTGTCCCAGCCAGAGGCAACAGAGTTAAGGACTTTGAAAAACAGACATTTTATGAGGTGTCTGGGTAAGTACAGGGTGACAACCGGAAGCAATACTTGTGAAATATTGACTTCATTTTCATTTACCAAAACTAGTTCAACTGGGATTACTCTGGGAGACTAATCTGATTGAGATGTGTGACTGATTCAATTGCCAAGTGTTAGGACAAGTAAGTTCACCCACTACAATTGGTGTTTTTGTTGCATGCCCTGTTCATTTGCATTTTATTATTATGGAAATGTTTTAGCTGTGATCAAACTAAATATCAGACATAGGATATTTTCATTCAGACGGTGACCAATTAAAACCTGCCTCATTGCTTTTGTAAAACCTTAAAGTAACTGTCCAGTGTTTCCAGATTTCTATGAAATGAATTACAATATGAGTGAAATAGTTTTTCTTCCAAAAAAAATGGTAATTAAGTATGTTATAAAGCAGCTTTTCTGTGTTGCAGTGGTGTGGGCTTACCTCAACAACAGAATGGTGTGGGCTTACCCCAACAACAGAATGGTGTGGGCTTACCTCAACAACAGAATGGTGTGGGCTTACCTCAACAACAGAATGGTGTGGGCATACCCCAACAACAGAATGGTGTGGGCTTACCCCAACAACAGAATGGTGTGGGCGTACCCCAACAACAGAATGGTGTGGGCTTACCTCAACAACAGAATGGTGTGGGCTTACCTCAACAACAGAATGGTGTGGGCATACCCCAACAACAGAATGGTGTGGGCTTACCCCAACAACAGAATGGTGTGGGCTTACCTCAACAACAGAATGGTGTGGGCTTACCTCAACAACAGAATGGTGTGGGCTTACCTCAACAACAGAATGGTGTGGGCTTACCCGAACAACAGAATGGTGTGGGTTTACCCCAACAACAGAATGGTGTGGGATTACCCCAACAACAGAATGGTGTGGGCTTACCCCAACAACAGAATGGTGTGAGCTTACCCCAACAACAGAATGGTGTGGGCTTACCCCAACAACAGAATGGTGTGGGCGTACCCCAACAACAGAATGGTGTGGGCTTACCCCAACAACAGAATGGTGTGGGCGTACCCCAACAACAGAATGGTGTGGGCTTACCCCAACAACAGAATGGTGTGGACTTACCCCAACAACAAAATGGTGTGGGCTTACCCCAACAACAGAATGGAGTGGGCGTATACCGTTCAAAAAAATCTTAACACAAGTAGACCACTCATTTGTCAGCTCATTCTCCTCAGGAGAATAACATCATCCTGTATTTGGAATAGTATTTGGAACAGTCTATTTGAGATACAAGTTTGAGGTGTTTAAAAAAACGAACATTTTAATGCTTTGGCTACAAATAAGAGCATAGGATTGAGAATGAGTTAACAGAATTTTCACTGGGCAGTTACTTTAAACAACTTTGCCATTCTCTCTCTCTCTGTGTGTGTGTGTGTGTGTGTGTGTGTGTGTGTGTGTGTGTCTGTGTGTGTCTGTGTGTGTGTTCGTTTTGAGGGCAGCTATTTGATATTAAAATACTAATATGACTCATGGATATAACTAATAGGACGTCCTATTTATAGAGCTAGACTATTATAGGGCATGGGGCCCTATAATAATATGGATATACTCCATATTTGGCCCCTGGGGGGCATGGCAACCATTTTTCAAAAGGCATGCAGATTGTAACAATATTTTGGAAATCTGTTTTAAGATAAATGCTCCAAATTTGGCACAGAGGTAGATTTCTGGACCCTTAAAATATTAAGATATGGAGCCAGCCCACATATGCAGCAATTAAAAGACAGATTTATGTAGCCTGAAAATATTTATTTCTGGAGCCACCACAGATTTGACCCCTGGGGACAGTTACTTTAAACAACTTTGCGATTCTCTCTGTGTGTGCGTGTGCGTGTGTGTGTGTGTGTGTGTGTGTGTGTGTGTGTGTGTGTGTGGCCCCTGTCAGTAATAAAATGTTAGAGTTCTGAAGGCCTTTTTTGAGATAAACACATCAAATTTGGCACAGAGGTAACTTTATTTAGCCTAAAAAGATTTAGATATGGAGTCATCACATATATGTGGTGGCCATCTTACAAAATGGCCACTGTCAGTAATACACTGTTAGAGTTCTGAAGGCCTTTTTTGACATAGACGCACCAAATTTGGCACAGAAGTTGATTCATGTACCCTGACAAGATTTGAGTATGGAACCACTACAGATTTGGCCCCTGGGGGCCTTGGAAGTCATCTTATGAAATGGCCACAGACGGTAATACAATTTACAGTTCAGAAAGCCTGTCTTAAGATTAACAACCCAAATTTGGCACAGAGGTATATTTATGTACCCTGAAAAGATTTAGATATGGAGCGACTCCAGACTTAAGTGCATAGATGACATGTGTTTTTTTCCCACTGCCCCTGTTTCGAGACCGGTGCATGATAATGGTCCATTCTAAATCCAAACAAATCGGAGAACGCAGCAGTCATTGAGAAGAGCACAAAGCAGCACTCCAAGGCCAAGGGCATAATGGCCACTGGCTGCAAAAGGCATGGATTTTTTTTAGGGTGCATTACGGCCACACAAAGGGAATGTCGCGGTGAAATTCGAGGCATTGTGAAGTGCTTGTCAAATGTGAATGAGAGACTGATAAAGTGTGTACAGCCTGCACACAAAAAAATCTAAGCAGAGTGCATGCCATTATTAGAGTCGCTTCATGACGCCTTACATTGTATTACAAATCAAAAAATATAGCCCAACATTTGTAGAACAACTAAAGTTACATTAATAACTCTAAATTAAGCATATAGGAGTACCTATTTCTTCGTTAACCGGTCAACACAAAATAGCTGCATGTACGCACTCCCTGAAATCGTTTGGAGAAAATATCCTTAATGTTCTATTCAGCTTTGTTAAATTATGTTCTTCATACTATAAAATAATGCCATGGAACTTTAAGCAAATCTTGTCTGCTAAACGAGCTAGTGTAGTCCACAGCCATTTTGGCATAACCAGATCAGAACCTAACATAAGGACATCTCAGAGTATGCTATTCTGTTCTTCTGAAATAGACTACATCTTCTTCATGTCATGCTTCTTTAGAACTGTCTAACATAGATAATGGATTTATTGTAAAAGTGTAGGCTATATTATATGGATTTATTATACTTTTTTTAAATGTAGACGTTCCAAAGGTCTGCATCAGTGGCTTGTAGGCTGTGTGTGGAAGCCAGGAGATGCTAAATGTGTTTATGTTAATTAACATCAATTACTCTGAGACCAACAGTTATTTGCTTGACAATCACCGGCTGACGAACATTTGGGACCACCACAGCCCTAATCTACACCTCGATTAGGCTGATCAAAAACCTCATTCTTTTGTTTCATGGTTTTCAATTTGAGCGTCTTCATGTCTATGTAGCCTACACTTTCTCATCCTGAACTTCTAATGCAAGTGGCTTAATGACAATGATCAGAAGAGCGGCTATTCAATGATTTGACAGCTCCGACACAGTTACACCGTCATTATGTGGGTGTCGGCTATCGCCGGCTAAACCCCTAGAGTCGATGTCCGCGCCCCTATGGAAATCAAATTAGTATAATAAAAATCTGTCTGTTTAAGATAGAGATGTCTGTTTTTTTTGCATGGGCTGCATCCACTGTGTCTGCCAATGGCGGCCTTCCGTAGCTGTGGTGGAGGTGGCCGAGCTGGAGCGGTGTTTGTCAGACCATGAGACATCCCGAATATCTGTCTTCTCACAAAAATGTCTGTAGCGTCTGAATGGCATGGAAAGATGAGACTCTCGTGAACAAGATGGTGTTCTCCGTTTTGCTCTATCACCCTCTATGACAAGCGTCAATGGACTTGTCTGAAGCGCCAGGAACAGTTTGGCCTACACACTAATATGACCACTCTATGGAAAGGTTGAGACTCTGTTTTCCATGTATGAATCTGTTATTCAATGCATTTCAATGGGCTAATAGAAGTAAGGCAAAATTCAATGTTTCATGAAAAAAACGGGGGAACGAAAATTCACATCAATCTACTTTCTTCACAATATGCACGATTGTTTTGCTAAGCTGCCCCACTGGCAGTGGCTTCTTCTTTTCGTCTAATGACTGAACTATAGACATGGGAGGGGGCGGGAAAAGGCAGGAGCTATGTCAACAACTGTATTTAAATGTGGAAGTAATTTTGCATGGCCCCATGCCCCGGTTGAGTGGAGATTTCCTAAGGACCAATGGAATGGTCTAATGTTAAAACCACGCTCAAACGGGGCACCGGGACATTAAAAACTAACAAGCCCATGTTGTCCACCCATCACAACACCCAGAGGATGTCAGAGAATCTGATGGAGCATTTAAAACAAACATTTTTTTAATTTAACCTTTATTTAACTTGGCAAGCCAGTTAAGAACAAATTCTTATTTACAATGGCGGCTGGAGGTTAAGGGAAGTCACAAGTGTGTTTTGACAAGTTAGTAAGCTGGATATTAGCTATTTCTGACACCAATTTAAGTTACCTGGAGAGAGTTCTGGAAGGCTTGCAGCTCTGCCATCGTGCTCTGCCTCACACTATTTACCAACTGAAAAAATAATGAAACATTTCAGGTTAGCTATCTACTGGAGTAGTACATCAGTATGTGAGTGGGGGGAAAACAAGACAGAAAATGTAACAAGAGAAGACCCGATAGCATAGAGCTGGCTTTCCCAAAATAATGATATGGCATGCTCTGACTTGAACACATATTCTACAGAACTGGTTGGACTTTTTCTTACTGTTTTCGCAAATATGCAGAGCTGTTTGTACAGTTTAACTGTACTCATTGGGTGAGTTACCTAGTAATTCAAGCAAACCCAGCTCGACTTCTTACTGGTGAAAGCAGTCACGACTTGTTTGTGCCAGACTGGAGGCAATAAACATAGTGTGAACTAGTTATTACAGATTTTCAACCTTATTAGCTAACAATCTAGCTAACCATATAAAGTTATCAGCTATATGAAAATAATTTCATGTCAAGCCAAAGCAACCTTAACCAGACATTTGCGCTAGTTGAGTCAGCTAATACGTCTTGCTAGCCAACGTTAGCTAGCTAATGAAGTTATGAATTACTTGTGATATAAACAAAATTCAAACCTGGAATCTGTGTCCAAATAGGCCAAAATCCCAAGTGGATTAAGGCACTGCATCTCAGTGCTAGAGGCGTCACTACAGACCCTGGTTCAATTCCAGGCTGTATCACGACCGGCCGTGATTGGGAGTCCCATAGGGCATCGCACAATTGGCCCAGCGTCATTAGGGTTTGGTCGGGGTAGACCGTCATTGTAAATAAGAATTTGTTCTTAACTGACTTGCCCAGTTAAATAAAGTTTTTTTTTTTTAAACGTTCCTGTTGCCTCAGAGATAATAACAGTCGAGTAGTACCAGACCGCCAGTTATTTCACTTATCTTGATGTTAAAGCAGAAATGTAGCATCATTTTTCATGAGTAATACAAACAGGCCTACACTATCACTGGATGTAAAAGTATGTTTGGGAATATCCATAAGGTTTTTCTCAACTGTTTGTCAGCGTTCAACTGTGCTCCTTCTTGTTCTTTCTCTCCCTCTCCACCGCCTGATCTCTCTGGCTCTGCTTGCACTTTCTTGCTCTCCCTCCCAGATCATTATGAATACGGGGCCCAGCTTCACAACCAACTCACTGTCTGCTGGGTTATCACATTGGCACATAGTGCATAATTAGTCAGCATGCACATTGCCCACACTCTGCAATTTAAGCAATAATTGCTTTATTATCAAATTGGCACATAGTAGTCTAACATGTTAATCAGTATACACAAAGCACACTCTGAGATTGAAGCAATAATTTATTATCTAATTGGCTAATAGTACATAGTTAGTCAGTATATCGCCCTCACTTAGTCCATTAAAGGATCTATCAATGAGCTACGATTCAAGCAATCATTCGAAACATAAGGAAACCATCTTTCCGTTGAGCAGCTAACCCCAGCGGTTGACCTGCATTAACAGTTGACCTGTTTATACAGAGGTGGAGGCCAGCCAGCAAGTGAGCATTTCAGACTCAGCCAAACGAATGAAGAACAGGAGGACAAGAGCAACAGACAGTTTTACTGGAAACTTCGACAGTGATAAGGATTAATCAGACGGCTGTGTCAAATATCTGTTTCCAAATAGCCTGATCTACGGGAGAAAAAAATATTTTCTTCCCAAAGTTGTCTATCTGACCGCCCGCAGCATGAAAAATGCCAACCGCGCCACAATAATCTCTGTTGGGGCCCACAGGTCTGCGGGAATGCAAATGTTTCACTTTTACTGTAAAGAGTGTTGTGATTTTAAATGCACTTGAAATAAAATTTGATTTAACTTATGCCCTAACAGTGTGTGGAATTTGTGTTCTCCAAGTCAGTGTGGCTCGACAGAGTACATGGCCCCAGAGGTGGTGGAGGTCTTCACAGAAGAGGCTTCGTTCCACGTCAAGCCCTGTGACCTCTGGAGCCTGGGGTCATACTTTATATTCTGTTGAGCGGCAGCCCCACCTTCACCGACCACTGGGGGACTGACTGTGGCTGGGACCGAGGAGAGACCTGCCACATCTGCCAGGTACACAAACATAGTGTACATACCCCCACCCACAACATCCCCAGTTCACAATTACACAGTACTACTACAGCGCTATTTGTATTAAGCATTTTTTTTTGCATTTATAATGAATGAGTCATGTTATTATGGTGAAGTCTATGTCTATGTTGTCGATGTTGTGTCCGACCCCTGCAGAATAACCTGTTTGAGAACATCCAGGAGGGGCAGTATAAGTTCCCAGAGAGGGACTGGGCCCATATCCCTGCCAAGGACCTAATCTCCAGGCTACTGGTACGGGACGCCACACGCCTCAGTGCTGCCCAGGTCCTGCAGCACCCCTGGGCTCTGGGGGTGAGTGCCAAGGCCAAAACTTAACTGGTCCTCTGAGTACTGTATGGGTGTATGGCCATAACATACTGGATCTGTTGATTGGGTTATCTTAACTGGCTTCCTTGCCTTGTCCCCTCTGCGTCATCTATTCTACACTGATCTGAGAAGGCTGAATGGGTGAAAGCCACCTATAAGAAACCAGAGGGCTTGTTTTCACCAGTCCATTTCCTCCAAACTGTACATCATTGATGAAGGAAAGGATACATTTGAAAGAATTGACACTGTTGTATTTAAACTTGTTATTTATTTCCCCCAAGAATGCACCAGAGAGAGGTCTCCCAACTCCACACTTCCTCCAAAGGTTCCACTTCCAGGTCTCATTGGACAGAATGTATAGTACATAACGGCAAAAACAAATCTCAAAAGGTTGTGGAGAAGTACAGATCAGGGTTGTGTTATATAAACATTTCCAAAACAGAGCACCATTAAATCCATTATTAAAAAATGGAAAGAACACGGCACCACAACAAACTTGCCATGAGAGGGCCGCCTACCAAAACTCATGGACCAGGCAAGGAGGGCATTAATCAGAGAGGCAACAAAGAGACCAAAGATGACCCTGAAGGAGCTGCAAAGCTCCACAGCGGAGATTGAAGTGTCTGTCCATAGGACCACTTTAAGCCATACACTCCACAGAGCTGGGCTTTATGGAAGAGTGGCCAGAAAAAAGCCATCGCTTAAAGAAAAAAATAAGCAAACACATTTGGGGTTCGCCAAAAGGCATATGGAAGAAGGTACTCTGGTCAGATGAGACTAACATGTTTCTTTTTGGCCATCAAGGAAAACGCTGTCTTGCACAAACCCAACCCCTCCCATCACCCAGAGAACACCATCCCCACAGTGAAGCATGGTGGTGGCAACGTCATGCTATGGAGATGTTTTTCATCGGCAGGGACTGGGAAACTGGTCAGAATTGAAAGAATGATGGATGGCGCTAAATACAGGGAAAGTCTTGAGGGAAACCTGTTTCAGTCTTCCAGAGATTTGGGACTGGGACAGAGATTCACCTTCCAGCAGGACAATGACCCTAAGCATACTGCTAAAGCAACACTCAAGTGGTTTAAAAATCTTGGAATGGCCTAGTCAAAGCCAAAACCTTAATCCAATTGAGAATCTGTGGTATGACTTAACGATTGCTGTACACCAGCGGAACCCATCCAACTTGAAGGAGCTGGAGCAGTTTTGCATTGAAGAATGGGCAAAAATCCCAGTGGCTAGATGTGCCAAGCTTATAGAGACATACCACAAGAGACTTGCAGCTGTAATTGCTGCAAAAGGTGGCTCTAGAAAGTATTGACTTTGGGTGGGTGAATAGTTATGCACGCTCAAGTTTTCCATTTCACAATAAAAATATATATTTTGCATCTTCAAAGTGGTAGGCATGTTGTGTAAATCAAATGATACAAACCCCCATAAAATCTATTTTAATTCCAGGTTGTAAGGCAAGAAAATAGGAAAAATGCCAAGGGGGTGAATATTTTCGCAAGCCACTGTATACTCACAATGACTGCCTGGTATTGTGATGCAATCATTTCCATGGTTAATGTAGAATGTTCATTCAAATTATGTTAACTGATGAGGCTCATGCAATGGAATGTACTATTTGTCAATTGAGTTTAATCAACAAATAACAACACATATTGATGGGTACACTTCCTGCTTTTACTTCATGCTTTGCTCTGATGGGTACACTCGCAATGGCCGCTCGTCCACCCATTATGCCATCATTGACTAGAATGGGGATTCCTGTTCTATTCATTCTATTTCTATGGCTGCTACTGCAGGCTAGGAGGTGGAGTTTTCTTCTTAGCTCCATTCCCACCTGGTTTATCCTTCTAATATCCTGGTGTGGTTCTAAGATCCTTACAGTCAAATTCACCCTTTTTCTCTACCCAGTTCCCCACTTTTTCCTCCTCAATTCAACTTCATCCTGGTGCTAGTCTCCCTTCCCCGTCTCTTCCTCTCTATGTGGTGTTTGCCATGTGTCCCCTCCAGGATGGAGTCAACGCACACTATCTGAGAATGGACGATAGCTGCCATTGTCAGCAGAATCCTGTGTAGCTTCACTGGTTGGTAGCCCCATAGTGCAAGCCCTCGTCATGGTCAGTCGTCTTCTTATCAGCTAGAAACAGAGACACAGGAGCACAAAGGGAAGAACTTTTATCTTCTACTAAACTAACACATGCTTAGTCACAGCTTTGTATCAGTTGCGGAGTCTGGTTTCAGTGACTGGTTTGGGTTGAGGTTGGTTTCCTGCATTTGATAATAACCTCAAACTACACGGACCGCAATCCCATGTTAAGACCACAGAAACCGAATCACTAGAATGTCCGATGAAGGGATTCTATTTGTATGATTAAGACTGCTAGTGCTGGTGGGTTTATGCTAGCCATGCTTAATTGCACGGCTATTTCAATTAAGGAATGGATCCTTGATCATATCAGTATGGGGCCTTTAATTCATACAGTATCTGTACTGTAGCTCGGCAGTCTTACTGTTAAGATCCTGTAATATAAAATAGTTGTAATTTATGTTGTGTTGGTCAAGCTGTGAAAAGATTTCTGTACTGAGAGGAATATGGTATCATGTATAGAGTTAATTAATACTGCAAAAGTAGAGCATTACTTTTCAGACACTTGGGAATGCTGCTTTTTGCATTGGTTTTATTAGCCTATATAAACTATGAGTAGGGCTGCACAAATATCAAAACGTTCCTAAAATGTCCTGGGGGGGATTTCTGAAACCAGCAGGGAATAAACTATAAGGGAATCCTCCAACTTGGAATTCGTCGACCAAGATTTCTGACAAGCCAGGGTATTTTTGGAAGGTTTGAGGAATTCTGCAACCCTAGCTGTGACTTTCCCAAATATGGAGACATATGAAATATATCTACACAATTAACTAGCATGACAAGCAAGCAGACACTGAGTATGTTTACATGCACACAATACTGCAATTCTTGTGGATAATCTGATTAATATAATAGTTTGATTGAAATGTTTACATGCTTTGCAAGAAGAACGCATACATTCAGTTGTTTTCCCGAACTCACTTCACTCGCACTAAAGAGGGAGGCTCGCTCGGATGGTGCTAATATTTGAAGTCTTGATAAAAACTACAAGCATTACCTCACATTTCCTTTCCAAATGATATCAGGACAATTCTGCAATTGCTTCCTTCATTTATTTTTAAAATATTTTTCAGTAATACCACTAACCTGTTGCTCCGTTTACTGTTAAGTGAATTCATTGTTGTTTGGTCTATTCACAGACATTGTCATAATCAGTGATTTGGAAATGCGACAATGTATATTTTTGTTAATTGTCTAATATTATGTGTTGTTTTTAAATGTTTGTGACTAAAGTGTTTAATATGTGTGTAGTTTATATTCTAGATGGGTTTCTCTGGAGGAAAGGGAGTTTTATTTTATATATATATATATCAGTATTTTTATTAAATGTTTTGTTGTTTGCACAAACATTTAGATGGCTTGTCTGTAAAAGGATCTGAATGAATGTGCCAAAGAAATCATGGAGATATAAATAACTTACCATGTGAAGACTGAAGGCTACCCTGTCACAGTAAATTAGTTTCGTGTTTTTAAGAATGAAATTGGTCAGATGGCCATTTCAGCCTGTACAATATATTTGTTCAAATCCACCTAGTTACTGAAATGCTCTTTGGTTACTGAAATACTCTTTAGTTACTGAAATGCTCATGCTTTTTTTTTTTAAGATTCCTTATTTTTACCGAATTGATTTATCTCTACCAGTTGACTTTTTCACCCCTGTAAGAGCTTGTCCTTTTATTAACCGGGGACACTGATGGAAGTCTAGCACTTATTCCCCTCACCCTATTAACTTAATGTATTACCCGGCTAATGTCAAATGGCATGTACCCACTACACGGATCTCACCCGGTTGCCATGGATACTCCATCGCTATAGCAACTAAGGGCATTCATAAACGGGCATGACTCAACAAAGGGTTGCCGTCAGAGAAAGTGCAACACATTAGGGATCAGTCAGTGGCTATGGTAAAGCCCGCTCACTCTGCCCCTAATCCCTATTGGCGCTGGTCAAGTAGTCTACAATATAAGCAATCGAGAGCCATTTGGGACGAATCAGCCTAACCTCAAATTAGATGGGATGAGACACACTAATTGGCATAAACTATCTGCGAAATACGATGTCCACTGTTTGTTTAAGCCCACGTGTATGAGTTCCTAAATATGCATATGTTCTTATGTTGCACATCAATGCGGTATGCTATTTTCCCAATAAAACCCGTTTATTTATTTTTAAATTATTCAATGTTGTTGTCGTTTTGTCTCACCATCATTGGCAGAACTCAGACGTGACAATTTGACAATTTGATCAACGTCCAGCATGAGTAGATAGACAGATGGAGAGAGCGAGAGATAGCGGTCTACGGTTAGAAAAACGGAGTGAATTGGTTTATTTCGGGCCCATCACTCACCAATTGCTCATAGAGTGTGAATGGTGAGTGAGTTGCGAATGGAGCAAGGACATTGGATAGAGGACATGGATGGAGTGATCGCGATTCACCTGTCCACACTCCTAAAAGAGCTCCTTAAAGGAGAAGGTAGCGGCGAAGATGCATGACGAATTAGTTGGACGGGCATTTGATTTCAATAGGCGGGCGCATTGTTTTCACGGGACTTCCTAAACTGTGCACAATGCGTGTAATAGTAATGACCCGGTAGCTCGTGAGTTTCAAGTTTGGGGAAGTTTATAGTACGTATCCTACAATTTTTACTGACCTGCGTACCAATTATGCACAATTTGGTGCAACATTTTCGTTTCAATAGCCTAATACGTTTACGCGTTATTTTTTTCAAAATCATTGTCACGTGGTTAATCATAAAAATCTGAAGTACAATTATAAACTTGTTACTATTGGCGAGATCACTAGCCTCTGCCATATGCTAACATTGATACGGCTAAAGACATGAGAGCATATAACTCAAATATACTATAGTCTATAGGCCAATGCACCAGGCCTATATCTTCGATCATCAACTAAATAAAATGCATAGGCCTAAAGCCGACAGATAAAAACAGTAAAAAGTACCCTGATGAAAATTAAATCATATTCATATCTCTTCTCCGCCGGTCTGCCTCGCTTTCTATGTCTTGACTTGAGCTATTGCTAGTGAAGTTCAACATTCTATGAAATCATCACACCGTCCAGCCAGAACTGTCCTAACGAATTTGCAACATTGTACCAACTAGCCTGTCTTACAACAGTGAGCTCCTGACAAAAAGCTTATTTTTTTACGTTTCCACTAGATATATGGAATCATCAAATCGTTGTGTTTTCCTTGGTGATCATTATGAGGCTTGGTGATTATCGAGGAACTATGTTAAAAAACAGACTTTGTTGACTTCTGTGAGGCGAATAAAAAATGAGTGGTGTACGTGGTGAGTTGGTCAATCAGCGATAACCGAAGTAAAGCCAGATTCAGGTTGGATATTCGAAGCATATTCGCCTGTAGTTTTCCTTACGTCCACCAACAGCAGTTAGGGACCGTCAACATAGTGACAAATCACGTTTTAAAATTGTAATAGCTCTTTAACCATTACTCCTAAAACGTTCAAAACTGGTTCTAGTTAACCCAATGGCATAGACACATGTTGCACACACTTTTTTTTGTCGATTTACATCTCACACTATTTTAAATTATTTATTAAAATGTTTGAATTTCAATAGCTCTTTGGTCATGTGACCTACTGACTTCAAACAGCATTCAGAATGTACAGTCAGTGGCCCTACACATTGCACACCCTTTAGTTTGTCCATTTTCATCTCACACGTTTTTACATGAATTTTTCAAATGTTCAAATTTGAATTGTGCCTTGGTCATGTGACCTACTGACTTCAAACAAGGTTCAGAATGTACACTCGGCAGGCATAGACATTGCACACCCTTTAGTTTGTCAAAATACATCTCACACGTTTTAATATTTGTTTATACTTTCTAATTTCAATAGCTCCTTGGTCATGTGACCTGCTGACCTGAAACAAGGTGCAGAATGTCCACTGACGAGCCTTCTATATTGCACACCCTTTAGTTCGTCCCTTTTCATCTCACACAAAAAAAATATAACTTTTGATTTTTCAATAGCTCCTTGGTCATCTGACCTACTGACTTCAAACAAGGTTCAGAATGTACAGCCTACACATTGCACACCCTTTAGTTTGTCCATTTACATCTCACACAATTTTACATGAATTTTCTATGTTTTTCAATGTTTCTCAATTCAATAGCTCTTTAGTCATGTGACCTTCTGACCTGAAACAAGGTGCAGAATGTCCACTGACCACCCTTCTATATTGCACACCCTTTAGTTTGTCCCTTTTCATCTCACACGTTTTTACATGAATTTTTCAAACGTTCTAATTGCAATAGCGCCTTGGTCATGTTACCTACCGGACTCAAACTGTGTTCAGAATGTACAATCAGTGGGCCTACACATTGCACTCACCTGCCAAGAGAGACTATCCCGGCGGCCGAGGCTGATTCCGTCAAGCCCATTCCCTTGGCTGTGTTTTTGCTAGATAGTAGGTAGGGACAGTGGGAATCTCGTTCACCATCTCGTTCACCATCAATTATTAGATGATGAGGCATTTGGCTACCTCAAGAAACTCTTAATTATGTCCCGAGGTTTACCGCTGCTTCATCGAATTTCCTCACTTTGACATGAGGGGGTCACAGCAACCCCGAAGGTGGTTTGAGTGCAACCACGAAGGAAAGCATGCTACAGTCAGATATCATCAAATTGACATCCATTCGAGTCACGCCCGGCGGTATCAGAGGCTTTTCTGTCTTACAAACTGGACATCAGTTGCCGCCTTCAGCGGACTTTAACTGGGTTTTTACACCCAATCGACATCAAGTGCCAGCGCAATACTTATAGGCTTGAGAACCAAATACCCCTCGCAGTATCTACCGGCACCATTGACCAGGTGTCGGAAGAAGCAACAGAAAATAATCAACCCCTTTCAATCATTTGCTTGCCCAGTCAGCTCTCCGGGACAGAGCCATAGGAACCACCTTTACCAGCGCTTCATCAATATTCCTCACTTTGACATGAGGGGGTCACAGTCACCCCACAGGGAATTTGAGTGCTACTGCGACAGGTGGGTACACTCCTTTGAATTTCATCAAGTTGACATCAATGGGCGTGGATGGTAATACCCACATCAGATGTAGACCTCTCTCCCCAGAGAAGCTGGAGATACACCCCACTTCGTAGGCCATGAGCCAGATCCATGCAACGGCCTATCACTGCGGGGCCAATGGGTTTAGTTTCCGCCTTAAGTCTAGTGAGCATAGAGGAGACCTCCCCACCTACAATGTGTGGGGCTGGCGAACGCCGTAGCTGGGGACATCCGTGAAAAGGGCCCTGCGCACTTCCAGAGTTTCTCCCGCCAACCGTCAGACCCAACCCCCCTTCGGCCCGCTGACGGACACCACCCCGATGTACCCCCGCACCCAGCCCCTTGCGAGACCACGGACGAGGGACCGCGAGATGGGCCGCACAACAAACTTCCAATGGTGGTGAGAGGAGGGCGATGGAGCGACTGTTCCCGCAGCCGCAGCTCGAGCCCAGCCTCACTTCGCACCCCAGCCCGACCGACCCAGGCCTTAGAGCCAATACATATCACGAAGTTACGGATCTTTTTTTGCCAACTTCCCTTACCTACATTGTCCTAACATGCCAGAGGCTGTTCACCTTGGAGACCGGCTGCAGATATTGGTACGGCCCGGCGTGAGATTTACACCCTCTCCCCCAGATTTTCAAGGGTCGGGGAGAGCTCACCGGACGATGCTTTCCAGGGCTATGGCCCCTCTGTCAGGGCAAACCCTTTCCAGGGCGCCCTGCCTTTCACAAAGTAAAGAGAACTCTCCCCGGGGCTCCCGCCAGCATGTCCGGGATCGGTCGTGTTACCGCACTGGATGCCTCGCTCTGAAAGTAATTTGAGGTCATTAGGTTACATGACCAAGGAGCTATTGATATTTTTAATATTGAAAAATGTATGTAAAATTGTGTGAGATGAAAATGGACAAACAAAAGAGTGTGCAATGTGTAGGCCCTTCCGGCGCCCTTCCGGCGCCCTTCCGGCGCCGACAGAGATGGCCGCCTCGCTTCGCGTTCCTAGGAAACTACGCAGTTTTTTGTTTTTTTACATGTTATTTCTTACATTAGTACCCCAGGTCATCTTAGGTTTCATTACATGCAGTCGAGAAGAACTACTGAATATAAGATCAGCATCAACTCACCATCAGTACTACCAAGAATATGTTTTTCGCGACGCGGATCCTGTGTTCTGCGTTACAAACAGGACAACTGAGTGGATTCCATGCAGCGACCCAAAAAAAAAACAACTCAGAAAAAGAGGGAAACGAGGCGGTCTTCTGGTCAGACTCCGGAGACGGGCACACCGTGCACCACTCCCTAGCATTCTTCTTGCCAATGTCCAGTCTCTTGACAACAAGGTTGATGAAATCCGAGCAAGGGTAGCATTCCAGAGGGACATCAGAGACTGTAATGTTCTTTGCTTCACGGAAACGTGGCTCACTGGAGAGACTCTATCCGAAGCGGTGCAGCCAATGGTTTTCTCCACACATCGCGCAGACAGAAACAAACATCTTTCTGGTAAAAAGAGGGGCGGGGGTGTATGCCTTATGACTAACGTGACATGGTGTGATGAAAGAAACATACAGGAACTCAAATCCTTCTGTTCACCTGATTTAGAATTCCTCACAATCAAATGTAGACCGCATTATCTACCAAGAGAATTCTCTTCGATTATAATCACAGCCGTATATATCCCCCCCCAAGCAGACACATCGATGGCTCTGAACGAACTTTATTTAACTCTTTGCAAACTGGAAACCATTCATCCGGAGGCTGCATTCATTGTAGCTGGGGATTTTAACAAGGCTAATCTGAAAACAAGACTCCCTAAATTTTATCAGCATATCGATTGCGCAACCAGGGGTGGAAAGACCTTGGATCATTGTTACTCTAACTTCCGCGACGCATATAAGGCCCTGCCCCGCCCCCTTTCGGAAAAGCTGACCACGACTCCATTTTGTTGATCCCTGCCTACAGACAGAAACTAAAACAAGAGGCTCCCACGCTGAGGTCTGTCCAACGCTGGTCCGACCAAGCTGACTCCACACTCCAAGACTGCTTCCACCACGTGGACTGGGACATGTTTCGTATTGTGTCAGACAACAACATTGACGAATACGCTGATTCGGTGTGTGAGTTCATTAGAACGTGCGTTGAAGATGTCGTTCCCATAGCAACGATTAAAACATTCCCTAACCAGAAACCGTGGATTGATGGCAGCATTCACGTGAAACTGAAAGCGCGAACCACTGCTTTTAATCAGGGCAAGGTGTCTGGTAACATGACCGAATACAAACAGTGCAGCTATTCCCTCCGCAAGGCTATCAAACAAGCTAAGCGTCAGTACAGAGACAAAGTAGAATCTCAATTCAACGGCTCAGACACAAGAGGCATGTGGCAGGGTCTACAGTCAATCACGGACTACAGGAAGAAATCCAGCCCAGTCACGGACCAGGATGTCCTGCTCCCAGGCAGACTAAATAACTTTTTTGCCCGCTTTGAGGACAATACAGTGCCACTGACACGGCCGGCAACGAAAACATGCGGTCTCTCCTTCACTGCAGCCGAGGTGAGTAAGACATTTAAACGTGTTAACCCTCGCAAGGCTGCAGGCCCAGACGGCATCCCCAGCCGCGCCCTCAGAGCATGCGCAGACCAGCTGGCCGGTGTGTTTACGGACATATTCAATCAATCCCTATACCAGTCTGCTGTTCCCACATGCTTCAAGAGGGCCACCATTGTTCCTGTTCCCAAGAAAGCTAAGGTAACTGAGCTAAACGACTACCGCCCCGTAGCACTCACTTCCGTCATCATGAAGTGCTTTGAGAGACTAGTCAAGGACCATATCACCTCCACCCTACCTGACACCCTAGACCCACTCCAATTTGCTTACCACCCAAATAGGTCCACAGACGATGCAATCTCAACCACACTGCACACCGCCCTAACCCATCTGGACAAGAGGAATACCTATGTGAGAATGCTGTTCATTGACTACAGCTCGGCATTCAACACCATAGTACCCTCCAAGCTCGTCATCAAGCTCGAGACCCTGGGTCTCGACCCCGCCCTGTGCAACTGGGTACTGGACTTCCTGACGGGCCGCCCCCAGGTGGTGAGGGTAGGCAACAACATCTCCTCCCCGCTGATCCTCAACACTGGGGCCCCACAAGGGTGCGTTCTGAGCCCTCTCCTGTACTCCCTGTTCACCCACGACTGCGTGGCCACGCACGCCTCCAACTCAATCATCAAGTTTGCGGACGACACAACAGTGGTAGGCTTGATTACCAACAACGACGAGACGGCCTACAGGGAGGAGGTGAGGGCCCTCGGAGTGTGGTGTCAGGAAAATAACCTCACACTCAACGTCAACAAAACTAAGGAGATGATTGTGGACTTCAGGAAACAGCAGAGGGAACACCCCCCTATCCACATCGATGGAACAGTAGTGGAGAGGGTAGCAAGTTTTAAGTTCCTCGGCATACACATCACAGACAAACTGAATTGGTCCACTCACACAGACAGCATTGTGAAGAAGGCGCAGCAGCGCCTCTTCAACCTCAGGAGGCTGAAGAAATTCGGCTTGTCACCAAAAGCACTCACAAACTTCTACAGATGCACAATCGAGAGCATCCTGGCGGGCTGTATCACCGCCTGGTACGGCAACTGCTCCGCCCTCAACCGTAAGGCTCTCCAGAGGGTGGTGAGGTCTGCACAACGCATCACCGGGGGCAAACTACCTGCCCTCCAGGACACCTACACCACCCGATGTCACAGGAAGGCCATAAAGATCATCAAGGACATCAACCACCCGAGCCACTGCCTGTTCACCCCGCTATCATCCAGAAGGCGAGGTCAGTACAGGTGCATCAAAGCTGGGACCGAGAGACTGAAAAACAGCTTCTATCTCAAGGCCATCAGACTGTTAAACAGCCACCACTAACATTGAGTGGCTGCTGCCAACACACTGACACTGACTCAACTCCAGCCACTTTAATAATGGGAATTGATGGGAAATGATGTAAATATATCACTAGCCACTTTAAACAATGCTACCTTATATAATGTTACTTACCCTACATTATTCATCTCATATGCATACATATATACTGTACTCTATATCATCGACTGTATCCTTATGTAATACATGTATCACTAGCCACTTTAAACTATGCCACTTTGTTTACATACTCATCTCATTTGTACATACTGTACTCGATACCATCTACTGTATCTTGCCTATGCTGCTCTGTACCATCACTCATTCATATATCCTTATGTACATATTCTTTATCCCCTTATACTGTGTACAAGACAGTAGTTTTGGAATTGTTAGTTAGATTACTTGTTGGTTATTACTGCATTGTCGGAACTAGAAGCACAAGCATTTCGCTACACTCGCATTAACATCTGCTAACCATGTGTATGTGACAAATAAAATTTGATTTGATTTGATTTGACTGTACATTCTGAACCTTGTTTGACGTGAGTAGGTCACATGACCAAGGAGCTATTGAAATTGTACATTTTGAAAAATGTATGTAAAAACGTGTGAGTTAAAAATGGACAAAATTAAGGGTGTGCAATATAGAAGGGTAGTAAGTGGACATCAAACCTTGTTTGAGTCCCGTAGGTCACATGACCAAGGAGCAATTGAAATTCAAATGTAAAAAAAGTTTGCACTTTGTTTAAGCTCCCTAACTAATTCGACTTGGAATAGGAAATGCTGCTCACATTTCCCCATGTTTATTAGCTTTGGAAAGCGAATTAATGTCCATATCATGAAAATAAGACCTGTGCAATGTTGTGCGCATTTTTCCCAACATCATGACACTCATTTGTAGTCTGTGGCTCAAGTGGTTTGAAAGCTATTGAGGTTTGATAGCGTGAATATCCATCGAATATCCAACTTAAATGTCTTTACCTCGGTTCAGCAATAAGACGTTGACCAAATGGGCACCTTCCTACATCTGCATGCATTCTGGAAAGAGACGCACCATATCTTCGCCCCCCCCCCCCCCCCCCCCCCTGTACTTGATCCAACATTTAAAATTATACTCAAAACACATTATCTTCACACATATTTCAGACGCTTTTCACTGACTGCCGCAATTTACTCAGCTAAACCTATTGCCACGCGCACTACCCAAATTGCCATCTTCCCAAACACACTTAAACAATCCACAACAAAAACATTTAAGAAGCGATTGATCATCTGTGGCTAAGTCATGCTCCCTGGTGAAGGGTGAAGTATTTTGAAATAATTTTATTTAGACAGGAGTAATTATATAAGTTTAGGTCTGCATATTATTCCCATAGAAACGCATTGGGCTTACACTGGACAGATTTTGGCCCATAACGCGGCCGTGCTGGAGAGGAAGGTGTTTCACAAATAATGCTTTATTGGTTGCACTGTGTTGGTGGATAGTTCTGAACCAGGTGTCGATTCATTTGTCTGGGCTATAGGTCTACAAAGCAGCTTTCCAAAACAAGCTTTTCACATTGCTATCGCAATAATTTAATTAACAAGAATTACCCCCCTAGTAGGCTACATATTGAGCTTTTTCAATTTCTGCAAAAAAATATAATTTTCCTGCATATGCCACAGATATATGGAATAGAATGAAAGAGTTATTTGAAAAACTATCCTGTCTGTGTTGGTTTGTTTAACCGTTACTCTATGTGGTTTAACAGTTTCGTGGTACTGTAATTGAACTGCGAGTGTTCATCGGTGAATGGCGTTGAAATGGTGCCCCTAGTGGTTTAGCGTTAACCATGCATGAAACTAACGAGCGCTCTTCTCTTTCCCTCTATGGTCCTTCACCTTGTTGGCTGTGTGAGCGCACCAGAGGAGTGTCACCTAAAGTCGACGATTCGTATCGAAATGTGAGGCAAACGACGGGGAATTTCAAACAACATTGCCTAAATGATGGAACTGATCAAATGTAAGTAAGATCAAGGTCTCTCAAAGGCGTTGTAGACTATTTGATGTTTTCATTGCCAAGAGAGGAGTTATTTATCTATTCTATTCTAAAGGAATTGTTAAATGACAATCAGTGATTTTAGAAGATACTGTATGTTGCTCATTAAAGAACGAGTTAAATGAGAGAACTATAATGGTACTAACATTTTTCATTTTTAGGGTAGCCCAATGTGTAAACAGTTTAGACAGTTTAGTTTATTGGCTTTGTCAGTCTTAAACTGATATTGCACATTTATGTAGTCTAGAATACACTTTTAATAAAATAAGATCACTACCACAATGTTGTCTATGAATGTCTGCGTGCAGCTTTGCAAATAGGACTATAGAAGCAATTATTTATTTGACTTGCAGAACAAAGTGTGATTGTAATTGTTCTTTCTGTACCTATGAACAATAACAATGAGTCCTGAATGTATGATTCTCTGTGAAAAAACGGGGCATCAGTGTGTTGCAGAGCTAAGGATAATAATACCCTTGATTTATCTAGTCTTTGTAGAATTTCTTACACATGGATGCATAATGCATCAGATTTTCTCCCTCAATGTCAGTTCAATTACCTTTAGACCTGTGTGACAATGACCTATTTCCAGAAAACCTATTTCTATGGAAGGAACACATCATCTGACTCTTCTGTCTATCTCTTGTAGGGCAGAGAAAACCATGACCTGACCTGTATCTGGGCTGGACTATCTTGTCATTAATCAAGCCTATTACATTGTATCTGAATCCATAAGACAATTAAGTAATATGCAATCATAAAAAGATCTGAGTTACACAGTACCCATCATCAAGCCTAGAGAGATGGTCCTTTCCGAGAAGAGCTCCAGGGCCTCGGGGCCTAAGAAAGCATGCAGAAAATGGGGCCTATGGCCCCAGAGTTTCCCCTCCCCGGCCCTGTGCTGCGCCTGTGGCCTGGGGATCATGCTGGCGGGCATCAACATCACCTTGGTGGGGGCTTTCACTTTCAAGTCCTTCATCCCCGCCAGCAACCCATCCATCGTCATTGGGCCACTGCTCCTAATAGTGGCTCTGTCCTTTTTTGGGGCATGCTGCATGTGTAGCCGACGGGCCCCGGCCCGCGATACCCGTAAGGCAAAGGGGGGCGAGAGCTGGGGGCTGATGCGGATGGGGGCCGGCGCAACGTTTGAGATGGAGACAAGCGAACACACGCTGCAGGACACCACCGCCGTGCAGCTCAGTCCCACCAACTCCCCGACCTCCTCCCACAAGTCTAGTAACTCCACCCATAGGGACACCCCTGCACTGCGGGCCTGTGAGGATGACCCTGCCTCCAGTGCCTGCGAGCTCACCACCTCAGAGACCTATAATATAGATGTGACACCTGATGACCAGGTCTTGACTGCAGAGGACCAGGCAATGACCTCTGAGGACCAGGCATTGACCACTGAGAACCAGGCATTGACCACTGATGACCAGGCATTGACCTCTGATGACCAGGCATTGACCTCTGATGACCAGGCATTGACCTCTGAGGACCAGGCATTGACCTCTGAGGACCAGGTATTGACCTCTGAGGACCAGGCAATGACCTCTGAGGACCAGGCAATAACCTCTGAGGACCAGGCATTGACCTCTGAAGACCAGGCATTGACCACTGAGGACTAGACATTGACCTCTGAGGACCAGGCATTGACCTCTGAGGACCAGGCATTGACCTCTGATATTGATTATAAGGAGAGCATCCAGATGAAGGCTATACACAAGCCTTACCTAACGTAGCAGGGCTGTCTCCTGGCTATTACATAAACTGGTGCCGTATACTCCTCTGGTACTATATACAGTGCATTTGGAAAGTATTCAGACCCTTTCACTTTTTCCGCATTTTGTTACGTTACTGCCTTATTCTAAAATGTATTAAATCATTTTTCAATCTACACACAATACCCCATAACAACAAATATTATATATATATATATATATATATAAAAATATTTGTATTTTATTTACTTTGTTGAAGCACCTTTGGCAGCAATTACAGCATTCGAGTCTTCTTGGGTATGACGCTACAAGCTTGACACACCTGTATTTGGGGAGTTTCTCCCATTCTTCTCTGCAGGTCCTCTCAAGCTCTGTCAGGTTGAATGGGGAGCGTCACAGCACAGCTATTTTCAGGTCTCTCCAGAGATGTTTGATTGGGTTCAAGTCCGGGCTCTGGCTGGGCCACTCAAGGATACTCAGAGACTTGTCCCGAAGTCACTCCTGGGTTGTCTTGGCTGTGTGCTTAGGGTCGCTGTCCTTTTGGAAGGTGAACCTTCGCCCCAGTCTGAGGTCCTGAGCGCTCTGGAGCAGTTTTTCATCAAGGATCTCTCTATTCTTTGCTCCTTTCATCTTTCCCTCAATCCTGACTAGTCTCCCAGTCCCTGCCGCTGAAAAACATCCCCACAGCATGATGCTGCCACCTCCATGCTTCACCGTAGGGATGATGGTGCGATGTTTCCTCCAGATGTGACACTTGACATTCAGGCCAAAGAGTTTAATATTGGTTTCATCAGACCAGAGAATCTTGTTTCTCATGGTGAGAGTTCTTTAGATGCCTTTTAGTAAACTCCAAGCAGGCTGTCATGTGCCTTTTACTGAGGAGTGGCTTCCATCTGACCACTCTACCATAAATGCCTGATTAGTGGAGTGCTGCAGAGATGGTTGTCCTCCTGGGAGGTTCTCCCATCTCCACAGAGGAACACTGGAGCTCTGTCAGAGTGACCATCGGGTTCTTGGTCACCTCCCTGATTGCTCAGTTTGGCCGGGCGGCGAGCTCTAGGAAGGGTCTTGGTGGTTCTGAACTTCTTCAATTTAAGAATGATGGGAGGCCACTGTGTTCTTGGGGACCTTCAATGCTGCAGAAATGTTTTGGTACCCTTCCCCAGATCTGTGCCTCGACACAATCGGAGCTCTACGGACAATTCCTTCGACCTCATGGCTTGGTTTTTGCTCTGACATGCACTGTCAACTGTGGTACCTTATTTAGACAGGAGTGTGCCTTTCCAAATCACGTCTAATCAATTGAATTTACCACAAGTGGACTCCAATCAAGTTGTGGAAACAACTCAAGGATGATCAATGGAACAGGATGCACCTGAGCTCAATTTCGAGTCTCATAGCAAAGGGTCTGAATACTTATGTAAATAAGGTATTTCTGTTTTTTTATATATAAATTTGCATTTCTAACATTTCTAACACATTTCTAAAAACCTGTATTCGCTTTGTCATTATGGGGCATTGTGTGTAGATTGATGAGGATTTTTTAGAATAAGGCTGTAATGTAACAAAATGAGGAAAAGGGGAAGGGGTCGGAATACTTCCCGAATGCACTGTAAACTGTGGGTACTGGAGTCTCTAATCAAGAAGTTTCATCCTGGATATTTTTTGGGGATCATTTGAACTCATTATTGGCCATGATCTACGGTGGGCTGTGGTCATGAACCAAATTGTAAAATGGGATGAAGTGCATGTTCGAAAAACGAAAAACAAATCAATATGTTCTACTGTGCATATTTTTAAAGGACTGTTACATTATGTATTTAAACTTAACCTTGTCCCCAGACTCAATTGCTATGACAGAAAGCCAGCTGAAGGATGAGGTTAATTCAGACGTGGAAAGAGGTGTTGACTAGATTATCTCAGATATTATAAGAGCAAGCTCTGCCAGTCAGTCTCAGCGTCAGTTAATGTCTGCGTCCCAAATGGCACCATATTCCCTTTAGGGCTCTGGTTTAAAGGAGTGCACTATAATGGAAATAGGTGCCATTTGGGACACGTAAATATGAGGAGGGAAGAAAATGAAGAAGAGGAGAACTAAAGCCTCTGATTCGTTGTAGATTGTGTCGGTCTCCCTGTCTGGCTAAATCTATTCCTCAGTGTGAGAAAAAAATAATGTTAATCTTGTTGGATGTTGTACTAAGATCTGGGGACTGTGGGTAGGATGATGGCTACATTTACAGCCAAACCCCCTTTGGTGAGGAGCTTATATGAAGTACAGTTAAAGAATTTAAAGGGACAGTTCACCCAAATTAGACAAATCCAGTAAGCAATCTTTGGACAACGTAAAACAGCAATCTGTGCTTTGGTTTTGTGTACTAGGCCACCTGACTGCATATCCGGTAAGGAAACCAATATGTAATGTAGTAATTTGGGTGAACTATGCCTTTAAGACTGTAAAAACATCATGACCAGTACCAGCATAGACCCCGCACAGACCCTGTCCTACTATTTTGAGGTATTCTTCTTTCTTTTCTTGGCCTATTGTGGTAAATCCTGTTACCTTGGACACCGTATGTACAGTACAAAGGGACAACTTAGTATTTACAGCATAGTAAGGCTCCCTGAGTCATGAAAACTGGTGAATCATTGGCTAGCAGAAACTGTGATTCCTGTCATTTTCTCTCTGTGTCACCTGCAGGTATTGCCTTGTAGTACTAATGTAGAGCATTAAAATACACATGTCCTTTGTATTTTTTCTTATACTGTATGCTAGGATGAGGGAGATGTTATTCGATGTAACTGTTGTACAATAAATGTGATGAGTTTGTTGGGAAAACATAAAGAAAATACTGTTTGCAACCTAAAACTGACTCCGATATACAGTATGCTCACATTTCAGATGTACTGCAGGACAAACATTCTGGGAGTCTAAATGTAGCAAGCCTCCTAAACCAGATCTCCTCCTTGTAGCCTGGGGATGAGATTAACATGTAGCTGACACCAGACAGTAGACAAGTTTCAGACAAGACAGTATACACCGAATGGACAAAACAATAGGAACACCTTCCTAATATTAAGTTGCACCCCTTTTTGCCCTCAGAACCAGGGGCACAACTTTCACTGCCCCCCCCCCCCCCCCCCCCCCCACAGTTTTGTCATTGGAATGTGATACAAAACGAGGCAACGGTGTGCTTTAGGACCATGTGGACGCCTCCGAGAGGGCGAGGAGGGTTGGCTGTTTGGAGTGTTTATCCGCTCGGATCAAAAAATTATGCCCCACTTTTCTAAAACCAAAGTTGCGCCCCTGCTCCGAACAGCCTCAATTTGTCGGGGAATGGACTCTACAAGGTGTCAAAAGCGTTCCACAGGGATGCTGGCCCACGTTGACTCCAATGCTTCCCACAGTTTTGTCAAGTTGGCTGGATGTCTTTTGGTTGGTGGACCATTCTTTATATACACAGGAAACTGTTGAGCGTGAAAAACTCTTTTGTCTTGCCCGTTAACCCTCTGAATTGCACACCGAACGAACACATAACACCATCGACGTCTCAATTGTCTCAAGGCTTAAAGATCCTTCTTTAACCTGTCTTCTCCGCTTCATCTGCACTGATTGAAGTGGATTTAACAAGTAACATCAATAAGGGACCTGTAGTCACCTGGTCAGTCTGTCATGGAAAGAGCAGGTGTTGCTGATGTTTTGTACACTCAGTGTAAACTAGACCAGGCAGGATGTGGGGATAATTCTGTCTTATCAGCAAGGATCCTGTGCAGTGAATACAAAACACCTCCTTCAGCTCTTTCCACAGCGTTTTGCCCACCACCACCACTTGGCATTTCACCCAACAGGCCGTGGCAAGGCGAGACTGTCTGTTTACTCATCGTTACACATCTGCTGTCCGCAAACACAGCTAGCCACACAGCCATACATTACAACGAGCATAGTTCACAGCAGACAAGACCAGTGCAGAGGAAGCAGATGCTCCGAGTTGACACAAAATGGCCGTCTGGTATTTCAATAACACATTAATACAATATCTTCAGAAAGTAGTCATACCCCTTGGCTTACTACCACATTTTGTTGTGTTACAGCACGTGTCAAACTCCCTTCCACGGAGGACCGAGTGTCTGCGGGTTTTCGCTCCTCCCTTGTACATGACTGACAAATTAAGGTCACTGATTAGTAAGGAACTCTCCTCACCTGGTTGTCAAGGTCTTAACTGAAAGGAAAACCCAGCAGGACCTTCATGGAATGAGTTTGACACTCCTGTGTTAAAGCCTGAATTCAAAATGGATTAAATAGATGTGTTTTCTCACCCATCTACACGTAGACCAGGGGTCTTTTCACAGTCCCCAAATCCAGAACAAATTCAAGAAAGCGTACAGTATTATATAGAGCCCTTATTGCATGGAACTTCCTTCCATCTCATATTGCTCAAATAAACAGCAAACCTGGTTTTAATAAAAAACAGATAAAGCAATACCTCACGGCACAACGCCTCTCCACAATTTGACCTAGACAGTTTGTGTGTATGCATTGATATGTAGGCAATGTGTGCCTTTAAATAAAATGTATGCAGTTCTGTCCTTGAGCTGTTCATGTCTATTGATGTTCTGTATTCTGTCATTCTGTATTATGTATCATGTTTTGTGTGGACCCCAGGAAGAGTAGCTGCTGCTTTTGCAACAGCTAATGGGGATCCTAATAAAATACCAAATACAAAAACACATAACACCACAGAATGACAATGTGAAAGAATGTTTTTAGAAATTTTAGCAAATAGAAAATAAAATACAGAAATATCTCATTTGCATAAGTGCTCACACAACCCTGAGTCAATACCTTGTAGAATCACCTTTGGCAGCGATTACAGATGTGAGTCTTTCTGGATACGTCTTTCCACACCTGGCTGTGCAACATTTGCCCATTATTATTTTCTAAATCCTTCAAGCGCTGTCAAATTGGTTGTTGATCATTGCTAGACAACCATTTTCAGGTCTTGTCATAGATTTTCAAATAGATTAAAACTGTAACTTGGCCACTCAGGAACAATCACTGTCATCTTCTTGGTAAGCAACTACAGTTTAGATGTGGCCTTGTGTTGTAGGTTATTATCCTGCTGAAAGGTGAATTCATCTCCCAGTGTCTGGTGGAAAGCAGACTGAACCAAGTTTTCCTCAACTATTTTGCCTGTGCTTAGCTCCATTCTGTTTATTTTTTATCCTGAAAAACTCCCAAGTCCTTAACAATTACAAGCGTACCCGAACCCATAACATGATGCAGCCACCACTGTCAACATTCACATCGACAGGGTTGTTGTGGAGCGGGTCGAGAGCTTAAAGTTTCCACATCACTAAGGACCTATCATGGTCCAAACACACCAAGACAGTCGAGAAGAGGGCACGGCAATGCCTAATGCCCCTCAGTAGGCTGGAAATATTTGGCATGGGTCCTCAGATCCTCAGAAAGTTCTACAGCTGCACCATCGAGAGCATCACTGCTTGGTATGGCAACTGCTCGCCATCCGACCACAAGGCTCTACAGAGGGCAGTGCATACGGCCCAGCACATCACTGCGGCCGAGCTTCCTGCAATTCAGAACCTCTATACCACGACGTGTCAGAGGAACGCCCTAAAAATTGTTAGTCACCAGCCACCCTCCAGACTTTTCTTTCTGCTACTGCATGGCAAGCGGTACTAAAGTGCCAAGTCACGGGCCAAAAGTCTCCTTAACAGCTTCTACCCCCAAGCCATTAGACTGCTGAACAGTTAATCAAATGTCTACCAGGACTATTGACAACCTTATTTTAGTACTATTTGTTCATTATTCTTTTTTTGCACTGACTCTCTTGCACAGGCTCGATGTACACTCACTGGACTCTAACCACACACTACACTTACAGTCCAACACACAAACACACACACACGCACGCACGCACGCACGCACGCGCGCGCGCACACACACACACACACACACACACACACACACACACACGCACGCACACACACACACACACACACACACACACACACATTCCTTCACACTCTGCTACTCTCTGTTTATTATACATGCATAGTCACTTTACCCCTACCCACATGTACCGTTCAAAAGTTTGGAGTCACTAAATGTCCTTGTTTTTGAAAGAAAACCACATTTTTTTGTCCATTGAACAAACATAAAATTGATCAGAAATACAGTGTAGACATTGTTAATGTTGTAAATGACTATTGTAGCTGGAAACGGCAGATTTTTTGTGGAAGCTGCCAGTTGAGAACTTGTGAGGCATCTGTTTCTCAAACTAGACACTCTAATGTGCTTGTCCTTTTGCTCAGTTGTGCACCGGGGCCTCCCACTCCTCTTGGTTAGAGCAAGTTTGCGCTGTTCTGTGAAAGGGGTAGTACACAGCGTTGTACGAGATCTTTAGTTTCTTGGAAATTTCTCGCATGTATTAGCCTTAATTTCTCAGAACAAGAATAGACTGACAAGTTTCAGAAAGAAGGTCTTTGCTTCTGGCCATTAATCGAACCCACAAATGCTGATGCTCTAGATACTCAACTAGTCTAAAGAAGGCCAGTTTTATTGCTTCTTTAAATCAGCACAACAGTTTTCAGCTGTACTAGCATAATTGCAAAGTGGTTTTCTATTGATCAATTAGCTTTTTAAAATGCTAAACTTGGATTAGCTAACACAACGTGCCATCGGAACACAGGAGTGATGGTTGCACAGGAGTGATTGACTCGGTACAGGTACCCCTTGTACAGTAACGTCACCATCCAAAGTCTAGTTGATAACTTCACCATGCTCAAAGGGATATTCAATGACTGCTTTATTTTGTATTTTTACCCGTCTACCAATAGGTGCGAGGCATTGGAAAACCTCCCTGGTCTTTTTGGTTGGTATGTGTGTGAGTGGTGTAAACACTATTATTGCACACAGAGCTAGTCCATGCAACTCATTACGTGACTTGTTTCATCACATTTTTACTCAAGACATTTCAGCTTCTCATTTGTTATGGATTTGTAAAAGATTTGAAAATCATCATTCGACTTTGAAATGATGGGGTGTTGTGTGGAGGCCAATGACAAAAAAACAACTCATTTTAGTACATTTTAAATTCAGCCTGTAACACAACAAAATGTGGAAAAAGTCAAGGGGTGTGAATACGTTCTGAAGGCACTGTCAATCTGGCGACTGGCATTGGTGCCACTTGAGATGGAGTAGGGACAGCGCACACGAAGTTCGGTTGATTTATGTTTGCAGTGATCTAATTTGGCTGGATGCATCCAGAGAAGATTAGGGTTACGTCCCAAATGGCACCCTATTCCCTGTGTTGTGCACTACTTTTGACCCTTTTGGCCCTGGTCAAAAGGGGTGCACATTATAAGGAATAGGGTGCCATTTGGGACACCGCCTGGATGTGTTACGATGAACCAGTCACGGGGGCCGCAGATTCATTTGTATACCTTCATGGGAATATTCATTAGATAGGATCTGAATTGCAATCACTGGCGACAATAATTGCTTACGGAGGCAAAATTCTAATGTGATTTGGGAGCTCATGTCCCTTTCTCTTCTCTCATTGTGGGGCAGTGCTTTGTGTATTTAATAACGCTGGCATTGGGACTAAAGGCCTAATCGCTTGGTCATGTCAGGGCCAGAGCACAAGGTTATTGCCTATATAATTCAGTAAAGCATTGCATTTCTCATTAGCCTGTGCTCAGGGCCATTACACACTTACCATGCAAGCCTTGTCATGCAAATGTGATGCTTTGAATGAAGAATGCGTTCAAAACTCTGACAAATAAAGTGGGGTATAGGAAATACAAATAACCTCATATGAAGATTTGATAAATGGTGAATTCTGGTTTAAATTACATTTGAATTATTGTCATAAAAAAAAATTGAATGATTTGTTGAAGACATGCAATTATTACTCAGACAAAGTTCTTTGAACCCCTGTCTCCATCTAGTGAATAAAGGTGGAAAAGACACCAACGGTCAATTTGTACATAGGATACTGTACAATTCTGTCACTAGAGGGAGATCTATCCATTCACAATAGAAGGAAGAGAAAGTGTGCGACTGTGCAAGGCTTGGCACAAAAGACGTCAGTTATATCTAGATGTTATTTTTACACCTGCTAAATGATGTTAATAGCCAGCAGCATACCACCTGCATCCCACTGCTCGCTTACCAATGAAGCTAAGCAGGTTTGGTCCCTGGATGGGAGACCAGATGCTGCTTGAAGTGATGTTGGATGTCCAGTAGGAGGTACACTATCCTCTGGTAAAACATAAATCCCCCAGGGCAGTGATTGGGTACATTGCCCTGTGTAGGAAGCTGTCCCAATCTGGCCCTAACAACATCATGGCTACCTAATCATCCCCAGCTTCCAATTGGCTCATTCATCTTCCTTGTAACTATTCCCCAGGCCGTTACTGTGAATTATACTTTTTTCTCAGTCAACTTACCTGGTAAAGAACAGGTAATAAAATATATGCTCTGTATTGTATTCCATTTTCTGACCAAATGAATCACTAGATCATAATCTTCAATACTTGTGAGAATTGCTTTGATCATAGTGTCTTTGTGAGGTCTAACAATCAGATCAATCTAATCAAAACGATCATGTCTGTAATGGTATCTTAGGGTTCATTACGTTGAACAGAACATATTGCTTTCTTCAATGTTGTACATCCAAGGACTCTGGAGTCGGAAAATATAATTTGTTGACATACAGTCATGTCATAATAGGGTTGAGAAATGATTGTACATTTTCCAAAAATTCCCAGGTTTTCCAGAAATCCTGGTTTGAATTTGGCAACCGTGGATAGGAATATTAATGCCAGATTTTGTCACTGTCCTTGGGCCCCAATTTCTTCAACAACTTTTTGTTCAGAGAGAAAGAGAGAAACGTATCCTCCAGTGGCCCTGAACCGCTCTAGCCAACTGACTTGAGATGCTAAACACACTTCTCCCATGGGAAATATGCCCAGGTGCGAGATGATTCTGGTAGATAGAACAATAGCAAGGTGAACTGTCTTCTGACGCTCTTTGCACAAAACGATCAGCTGCAGGTGAATGACCAGGAACATGAGCGTTTGTAATGACCTCACTATATATTATAATAGCACATTTATAAGGATAAACATTATGATTTCAAAATGGACCACCTTCAGTCAAAGTCAAAATGTCAAACACGATTTTGATTCTCTTAAAATTCTCCACCTTTTCTGAAGCATCCAGTTTCCAGTTATATTGCACATGTGTCCTTCCTTCCTGTCATAACAATATAAAATAAAACATACAATGTTTAATTGAAATTTTTCATTACAAAAAAAAAATATCCATTTTACATTAAAGAAGGAGTGCCTTCTCTTTAGAAAAAGCGTAAGGCTATTAACTAATTCATGTAGCCATTGTCTCGAGCCTTGTGGTGTCTTTGATTTCCTATGTAAATCACCAGCCCGATTACAAAATGAGCCGCGTGGTGCACTTGTCTTCTTGCTGCAGTGGGCTCTTCTATTCCTGATGACTGCTGTAGTATAGGTGCTGCTGAGTGCTGACTCGGCTATTGTAAAACAAATGATATGTCTGTCTTCTTGTCACAATAATCCACATCTATTTCAACAGGGAGGAAGAACGGCATTAAAGCCGAATGGAGGATATTACTATTATTATTCATCTCATGATAAATGCATAAATGTCCACCAAAGCTGAATCCGACATCGTATTCTAATGGCCTGATTGCTCTATTCAGATATATTAATTTCTTGCCTCATTCTCTAGCAGCCCTGCCCCCTCCTTTTAATGCCAAACTGGTCATATTTTGTCCCCAGATTAGCATAGAGGCAGGCTGACAGTTGCCTCTGCTCAAGGTATTTAGGAGACATAATTCATTCATAGATATAGAAGTGCTCTCGTTTGTCATCCCCGTTTTTCTGCCGACTGACGCTTTCCACCATTTCCTCTGGGTGGTGTGTGTGTGTGTGTGTGTGTGTGTGTGTGTGTGTGTGTGTGTGTGTGTGTGTGTGTGTGTGTGTGTGTGTGTGTGTGTGTGTGTGTGTGTGTGTGTGTGTGTGTGTGTGTGTGTGTGTGTGTGTGTGTGTGTGTCAGGGGAGGGGCAGCCCATCTGATGTATTAGCTGGCATATGCAAGCAATGAATTATCAAGGAGGAGGAAAGGGAAAAGGAGTCAATGATCCCCTCCTAGAGAGAGAGTCCAGGCCTGTGTGGCCTAAGGGGCCCTTTCCGTATTCACCCAATCATTTCACAGGAAAGTGTGCAGAGGGACCTAGGGAGTAGTGTAGGAGGGAGAGAAGATGGAGCACCAGTGCTCATGAACATACCCGCTCACACACTCTTTCCTTTCCTCAAGCTTACTCTCACTCTTTGCCCCCTTCTACGCATGCACACACACACACACACACACACACACACACACACACACACACACACACACACACACACACACACACACACACACACACACACACACACACACACACACACACACACACACACACACACACACACACACACACACACACACACACACACACACACACACACACGGCAGGAACTGGAGAGGAGTTCTGATCACTTCAGTAATAATCAATTTTTATACATACTTACTCCTTCTGACTGATTCGGCTGAGCTGGAATAGCCACGCCGTGACCGGCAGCCATTTTGCCATCATGTCCCAGTTTTCCTCCTTTCCTCTCTGCCTTTCCTCAAATCAAAATGTGGCCCTGATTGACTGTACTGCTCTGACTAATAGAGTGGATACGGCAAATGGAATAACAGTTTTTTTCCCCTCTATCTTTCTCCCTCTCCTTCTCTCCCTCACATGTCCACAGATTGAGCGTTTCGATCCTGTTTTTGATGAGGACGAGCCACTCGGCGCCGGCGGGTGGCGGATGCCGATGCCTCAGACGGCGGCGGCACGTGGTGGCAGCCTGGGCCGGCGGAGCCTCCCGTGACTGACAGGGCTGACAATTAGGTCGTTAGACAGCATTATTGTACGTCCCAAATGGCACCCTGTTCACTTTGCAGTGCACTATTTTTGACCAGTGGCTATATGTAGGGAATAGGGTGCCATTTGGGACGCAGCCCTATGAGTGGGCTGATAGATGGCTGATAGCTCCGTAATGGGTTTTTAATGCTGGAATCTAAGCGGAGCGCCACCGGGGACAGCAGGCATTATGTGCAACCAGACAGGTGGGTTCCTCCACAAGAAAGGGAGAAACTCTCCTGGGTTCTGAGGGAAGGGTGAAGGGAGGAGGGGAAGAGGGGAGGAAAGAGGAGGAGAGAGGCTCTAAAAATAAAACAGCCCAGCGACTGATCCTGTTCAACACAAGGAGAAAATAAAGTGTTTTTCACTGGATCACTGACCTGGTTTTAGATCCTCCATACTCCTGTGTGGTGTCCATAACAGGACTTGTTTCAAGGTCAAGCTGCACTAATATGGACACCGTACTTCTGCTCTTCACTTTCCTCTGGTAGAGAAGGCCCCATTTATGAAAACATTTTTTGCCTTCTTTTGCTTTGGAATCATTTGTAAATTGTAGTAGGGGTCTTAAGGAAATCACAAGGGAGGGAAAATTGTTCTCCACCTTCCAGATGATTGTATTTCCTAAGAGGTGAAGTGGTGTTTTAAATCATTTTAATCTGAGATGGCTCAATGGCAGTAGGGAACTCATTTTAAAACAATGAACAATATCCCCGTCCTTTTGTGTTGTTGTATTGTAAAGATTTATCATTCGGCACAGTGCACATTGAATCTAAGCTGCCCAGAGTTTTAAAATCAAGAGTTAAAAAAAAAAAATCTTCCCATATAACGATAAACTTTTAAGTTATAAGACATAGGCTAATGTGTACGGGGTGTTACAGAGGGATAGTTTAAGGAGAGATTAGGGAGAGCGAATCAAAGCCTCTAGTAAAACTCAGTCAGAAACGGAGCGGTTGTTTGGTGCTTGGCATCGACTGATGCCTGATGCTTTATGCTTTTAAAAGGAGGGGCTTGGAGGAGAGCTTTGCCAGCCAGCATTGAGTGACTGACTGAGTGTGCATCCCAAATGGAATCCTATTCCCTATATAAAGCACTGCTTTTGACCAGAGGCCTATGGGTGGGCTCTGGTCAAAAGTAGTGCACTTTATAGGGAATAGGGTGCAATTTGGGGACACACACCGACTCTGTCTACTACCAAAGCCGCGCTTCTTTCTCCCTTTGGCTCTGCCATTGAGAATGAATGGGCCTCTTCACAGCCATCGTGGACCTGGAGAGCCCCTAGTGGTGGTGTTGGGTAGAAGAACTCACAAGAGGGAGGAGATGGATGCTGTTTCAAAGGTGAATAATGGTGGTTGCTTTCTCAGGCTGTTTCTGATTTGGCCACATGAATCATACTGTGTCACTGTGCTTCATCGAACAGCAGAACCAAATGACCTGGATGGCAGTTGAGATTATAGTGAAAGTACACGGTGCAAGTGGTCAATGCCGTTCGAGATTCTGCAAAGATTATAATGGCAATTATTCTGAAGAGCTCCACAGACCTTCACGCTTTATATGATTACATAGGAAGACATGTAGATTTGCAGTAGCCTCAAACTGTGGCCATGGATGTGCTATTCCTTTTAAGGTTGAACGTTACATTAGTTTGTAAGAGAGCCTTACATTTAGGCTAATTACTGTTTTGCAAAAGTCATATTTCATTGTGTTTGGTGGGCAACACAACCAATTATCAGCATTTAAAGGAGATATTCTATGATATTCTATTCTATACGACTTATTCTAGCTTTAATTCCAGTTTGTCAAAAAGTAATTGACATGTTGGATTAACGCCTCCATGTCAACCAAAAAATGGAAGTTAGAGTAGGACTAAATCACATCAAACTTTTAATGCATTTTAAATAACATGGATTTGATTTAGTCATGTTCTTTAACTTAGATTGTTGGTTGAGATGGAGATTTGAATCCAATTTGTAGACAAACTGGACTACTGTCAGTCAGTGGCACAGATGAAACTATCCAAACAGAAGATACATCTCCGTCTAATGTTGATACTTGGTTGCGTTGACAACCCAAGGCATCTCAATATCACGAAATATCATTACATTTTAAAGAGCTTGAAACCCTAGGCCTGACAATTGTATTGTCTATTGTCTGTTGATGACTTTGCCAAATGCTAGGGCTAATAACATCATTAATAAAGTAGGATCACATTTCAGTTGCTCTGTTAAACCTACTGTTTGGACTGAATCAGATAGCAATAGTGAATCTACACTGAACAAAAAATATAAACGTGTAACGGATGTGAAACGGCTAGCTTAGTTAGCGGTGCGCGCTAAATAGCGTTTCAATCGGTGACGTCACTTGCTCTGAGACCTTGAAGTAGTGGTTCCCCTTGCTTTGTGGAGCGATGGGTAATGATGCTTCGAGGGTGACTGTTGTTGATGTGTGCAGAGGGTCCCTGGTTCGCGCCCGGGTATGGGCGAGAGGACGGTCTAAAGTTATACTGTTACAAACGCAACATGTAAAGTGTTGGTCCCATGTTTCATGAGCTGAAATAAAAGATCCCTGAAATGTTCCATATGCACAAAAAGCTTATTTCTCTCATTTTGTGTACAAATTTGTTTACATACCTGTTAGTGAACATTCCTCCATCCACCTGGCATGGCATATCAATAAACGGATTAGATAGCAGGATCATTACACAGGTGCACCTTGTGCTGGGGGCAAGAAAAGGCCACTCTAAAATGTGCAGTATCGCAAAACACAACACAATGCCACAGATGTCTCAAGATTTGAGGGAGCGTGCAATTGGCACGCTGACTGCAGGAATGCCCACCAGAGCTGTTGCCAGAGAATTGAATGTTCATTTCTCTACCATAAGCCGTTTTGTCAGTACGGCCAACCAGCCTCACAACCGCAGACCACGTGTAACCACGCCAGCCAGGGACCTTCACATCCGGCTTGATCACCTGCGGGAGTGTCTGGGACCAGCCACCCTGCAACCCAAAGAATTTCTGTACAAACTGTCAGAAACCGTCTCAGGGAAGCTCATCTGCGTGCTCGTCGTTCTCACCAGGGTTTTGATCTGACAGCTGTTCAGTGTTGTAACCGACTTCAGTGGACAAATGCTTACCTTTGATGGCCACTAGCATGCTGGAGAAGTGTGCTTTTCACGGATGAGTCCAGGTTTCAACTGTACTAGGCAGATACCCAGCACCTTCGCACAACCATTGAAGAGGAGTGGGACAACATTCCACAAACCACAATGAACAGCCTGATCAACTCAACGCGAAGGAGATGTGTCGCGCCGCGAGACGCAAATGGTGGTCACACCAGATACCGACTGGTTTTCTGATCCATGCCCGTGTTGCTTGTATGTTTCTGTTTAGTGTGTTTCGTTTTTAAAGTGGTGATATCTCAACAATCATTCTCACAATAGCACATTGGTAATAGTCAATGATACAGTAAATATCATAGCTGGGAGACCAAGTGGTAGCTGGAGATACATTTTCCAGTAGGAGGTGCTGCCCAGCTGTTTTTTTCTTCCTGATAGTGAACATAACATTGAAACGCTGAGATTGTTTTGAAAGGTACAAATACAACATATTTTATACAAGGTCTATGTTGACATTTGGTTGCCATGATGACGTAATCCCGTGGTTGAAATGTCACCCTCAAAACAACAGTTCATTACTTTTTATCAAATCCAATGTATTTCCCACCCAGATTCCACATCCCAATACGTTGACACAACGTTGATTCAACTCGTTTGTGCCCGGTGGGCAAGTTCCTCTGCAGGGATCCTACTAGTTGGAGATGAGAACGGCTGATAACAATGCAAGTCAAGTCATTGAGCTGCAGTCTGTGCCATGGCTCTCTCACCCGCCAGGCCCCGACCACCTGTCACTCCAGAGAATACACACCACTACAGTACGTACTGAACCTAGTTCGCAAACATTTCATATGTGTATGTGTATGTGTACCTGTGTATGTGTACCTGCCAGTCATCACAAAGCGTCCATTCAGACCCGTGGCTGAGGAGTGAGAGGGAGTAACACAACAATGTGTGTATGATTGCTGCAGCGGGCTTTTAAGTGACAGGTAAATTGCAGGTTAAGTGGGGAACACAGCCTTTTAACAAGAGGCTTCGGGCTCCTGCAAATCCTCCTTAGACTCTAATCTGAATACAAAAGGCAGGGGCGGAGGGGGATTAAAGTTGACCCCTCAATGTGCTGTTTGTTTCCGAGTGGAGGGCTCGGTTTGGAGAGCACGGAGAGGAGGGCGAGGCCCCCTAGGTTTACGTTTCCCTTTGTGCGACGCGGCGGCATTTAAAAACAACGGCGCCCACAATAAAGCCTCTTCAGTCGCTAATTTCACCCGGGAGGACAAAAGAAAGGCTTGAGTCCTTGGCTTTGCCCCCAGAGTTCTTAGTCACCAGGCCTTGGGAAAGGGAGGGATGGAGGCAGGAGCCTGAGCAGGCAACGGTGGAAGAGAGAGAGAGAGAGAGAGAGAGAGAGAGAGAGAGAGGTGGAATTCAGAGATCTTCAAAAGGACTGTTTATTTAATTGCGGATGAAATGCTGTATAACGTGGCAGCCATTATCACAAGCTGCGAAAGGGAAAACAAATCCTAGCTTTATTTAGCAGTGACGGATGGAAAGAGGAGAAGAAGAGAGGAGAAGAGAAAAGGGCCGGGGTGAGGCAGGCGGGTGGTAGGGGCTCGAGGAAAGAGAGGAGAGAGAGAAAGGCGCTTTGGGTTGTCAACGTTTTAGAGGCTTACAGTCAAACCTATCCAGGCTCAGGAGAGAGGAGGCTGGGTGTTAGGAAGGCAGAATGACTCCTGATAGAAGGAGTTTGCGGCTCAAGTCTCCGGGAATCGTCTTGGCTTCCGGATGAGGGGAGGACTAATTGATTCTCTGAAGTTTCCTGTCGCAGAGCCCGATTACAGGTGTGACCGGATTAAAAAAAGGAGGGGAAAAAAACAAGGGATCTGGAGGAGGAGTGTTGAGAAATCAAAGAGAAGAGATGATGAGGGCTGCCACCATACGGATCAGTGGGAATGTTTGTCTGTCTGTCTGTCATGTGTGTGTGTGTGTGTGTGTGTGTGTATGCGTAGAAGGGGGCAAGAGTGAGAGTGAGCTTGTCTGTCTGTCTGTCTGTCTGTCTGTCTGTCTGTCTGCATACATGTGCACCTGCATTTGATCTGCATGCTCACTAGCAATCTATAGGTCATGTTACGAAGGCGCCCCTTCTCAGTGTATCCAAGCGCACAATGTGCTTTAGCTCTCTCTCCCTCATCACTCTTACGGTTACAGCATCTCAGAGCCAGGGGCGTGTGTCCACTCACCACCCCCACCACCGTCCACCCTGGCTGGGGGAAGATTGAGTGCTGAGGTATGGGGGAACCACCATACAGAGCTCTGAGAGAGGAGGCTCCAAGAGAAGGAGAGTTAGGGCTCATACCCCACATATCCACACCTAAGCTGTCACGCGCCCTGGCCTTAATGGCTTGTTTAGTGGCTGAAGCCCAATCTGGGGCCCCGGATAGCCATTATTCAGAGGAGGATCGATCGGGCCCCTGGGCCACTGGCGTCTCGGTGCCCCTGCGGTTCCCTGTCCCTGAACCTGTACTGTAATAAGCGTACTCATGTCAAGGCGGTAATTATCATTGATCTGGAGCTGCTGTGACAGGGGCCAGGGTAGGGGCCTTGCTGTGTGATTCATACTCAGCATGGAGCTACTGCTGTACATGGGGACAGCCACTGCCCAGACACCCAAGTCACCATTCTCCCATAGTCTATCAGCCTTTGTGGGCCCTGCTATGGCATGGATTAGCCCTGTGGATACTAAAGGGAGGGAACGGGAAGGTGGGTGTAGGGAGTGTACTTACCATTTCCGTGCAAGATCTGATCACAAGCTCTACTGCATGTAAAAAATGAACTCTGCAAGACAAGAGTATATCATTATGATACAAATGTTTGGTATTACTCAATATCTCACTCACATATTGGACTTTTATGGTATTCTATGCACGTGAACAAGAACAGACATCAAAGCATTTATTTTAATAATACTACATGTAGTGCTCGCACAGTGTGTGATGTCACATGCGAGGCCCAGGTCACTCTCCTCTCACTCAGCTGCAGGTGACCACACAGTGTGTGATGTCACATGCGAGGCCCAGGTCACTCTCCTCTCACTCAGCTGCAGGTGACCACACAGTGTGTGATGTCACATGCGAGGCCCAGGTCACTCTCCTCTCACTCAGCTGCAGGTGACCACACAGTGTGTGATGTCACATGCGAGGCCCAGGTCACTCTCCTCTCACTCAGATGCAGGTGACCACACAGTGTGTGATCTGTAGTGTAAATGTCCTGTATTTACCAAATCATGAGAGCAAACCACACACAAGTCAGAGTTATCATAAAGTCAATCTTTAATTATATGAGCTCCATCACAACCCTGTGACTCTCAGATCAATTCAGTGTCTATAAATGAACTCTCTGAGAGTCCTTACATATTGCAACTGAGATCCTTTATAGCAAAGACACACATAGCCAGACAGCATTGGCTATAAATTATCATTCAGCTTTGTCTCCTAAACTATGTTCTTATCTCGCTCTCAGGACCATAAAAAAAAACCTCATCAACAGGCATATAGCAAGATCACAGTGGACAAGATCACAGAGACACAGACACAGATGACTAGCACACAGACATTGTGGAGCCAAGAGATAATTGGTTCCCCCTCAATCATCCCTTAATATGGTTTAAAAGATATGTTTACATATGAAGACAAGCTTGACCTCTCCCCTCTCTGCGGCCCAAGTAACTGAACCCTGACAGAGAACAGATAACTGCAACCAGCCAACAGTATTATCCAAAAATAGACATTCTAATGACATACAGTGCCTTGCGAAAGTATTCGGCCCCCTTGAACTTTGCGACCTTTTGCCACATTTCAGGCTTCAAACATAAAGATATAAAACTGTATTTTTTTGTGAAGAATCAACAACAAGTGGGACACAATCATGAAGTGGAACGACATTTATTGGATATTTCAAACTTTTTTAACAAATCAAAAACTGAAAAATTGGGCGTGCAAAATTATTCAGCCCCCTTAAGTTAATACTTTGTAGCGCCACCTTTTGCTGCGATATGTATGTCTCTATCAGTTTTGCACATCGAGAGACTGAAATTTTTTCCCATTCCTCCTTGCAAAACAGCTCGAGCTCAGTGAGGTTGGATGGAGAGCATTTGTGAACAGCAGTTTTCAGTTCTTTCCACAGATTCTCGATTGGATTCAGGTCTGGACTTTGACTTGGCCATTCTCTAACACCTGGATATGTTTATTTTTGAACCATTCCATTGTAGATTTTGCTTTATGTTTTGGATCATTGTCTTGTTGGAAGACAAATCTCCGTCCCAGTCTCAGGTCTTTTGCAGACTCCATCAGGTTTTCTTCCAGAATGGTCCTGTATTTGGCTCCATCCATCTTCCCATCAATTTTAACCATCTTCCCTGTCCCTGCTGAAGAAAAGCAGGCCCAAACCATGATGCTGCCACCACCATGTTTGACAGTGGGGATGGTGTGTTCAGGTGTGTTGCTTTTACGCCAAACATAACGTTTTGCATTGTTGCCAAAAAGTTCAATTTTGGTTTCATCTGACCAGAGCACCTTCTTCCACATGTTTGGTGTGTCTCCCAGGTGGCTTGTGGCAAACTTTAAACAACACTTTTTATGGATATCTTTAAGAAATGGCTTTCTTCTTGCCACTCTTCCATAAAGGCCAGATTTGTGCAATATACGACTGATTGTTGTCCTATGCACAGAGTCTCCCACCTCAGCTGTAGATCTCTGCAGTTCATCCAGAGTGATCATGGGCCTCTTGGCTGCATCTCTGATCAGTCTTCTCCTTGTATGAGCTGAAAGTTTAGAGGGACAGCCAGGTCTTGGTAGATTTGCAGTGGTCTGATACTCCTTCCATTTCAATATTATCGCTTGCACAGTGCTCCTTGGGATGTTTAAAGCTTGGGAAATCTTTTTGTATCCAAATCCGGCTTTAAACTTCTTCACAACAGTATCTCAGACCTGCCTGGTGTGTTCCTTGTTCTTCATGATGCTCTCTGCGCTTTTAACGGACCTCTGAGACTATCACAGTGCAGGTGCATTTATACGGAGACTTGATTACACACAGGTGGATTGTATTTATCATCATTAGTCATTTAGGTCAACATTGGATCATTCAGAGATCCTCACTGAACTTCTGGAGAGAGTTTGCTGCACTGAAAGTAAAGGGGCTGAATAATTTTGCACGCCCAATTTTTCAGTTTTTGATTTGTTAAAAAAGTTTGAAATATCCAATAAATGTCGTTCCACTTCATGATTGTGTCCCACTTGTTGATTCTTCACAAAAAAATACAGTTTTATATCTTTATGTTTGAAGCCTGAAATATGGCAAAAGGTCGCAAAGTTCAAGGGGGCCGAATACTTTCGCAAGGCACTGTATCTCACATAAGCATGCAATAAAAATAAAACATAATCTATGTTACCCAACTATTCTGATTAATCCCCAACACGCCCCTCTCAAGGGACTCAGTCCCTTCTTAAGAATCAGAATAGTAACATGGCACCTTACACAATATTTAAAATAAAATGTAAAAAAATAAAATCCCCTCAATGTCAAATACCTAAGCTTACAACCTTTATTCTACAAGACAAACTTGCACATGTTTAATAACACAGAATAATCCATTTGAGGAAAATAAAAACATAACATAGAAATGCTCCCTAAGTTACATGAGAGCCAGTATCTAAACACAGGCCTCCTCACAACATATAGAACAGACATCCCTCTAAATCCTCATGCTCAGAAATATACTCAGGAATAGAGAACAGGTCAGGGAAATCATTCATATTCCAAATCATTATTAACAACCCAACTATTTATCCAACCAAAACTTAGAATGGCATTCCTCAGTGATTCAAATTTGTCTTATCACTCAAAGTAAAAACCTCAATTTAACACACATCAATATTAGCAGATATACATTCAGTATAATTATCCCATAATTCTACTATTAACGTAATCATGATTATAATACAGATCAGTATCTCAATGCATTCTAAATCTAAATTACTACAATTTACATGGTGTAGACCTCTTCAATCAACCTGTTACCACAAAAGTATAAACAATTTTATTGGCACAGTTGACCAACCCCCCCTCTCAGGCACTGATTCTTCTGGCGTCTCTTTCGTTCTTCTTCAGATAGCTTTACAGTTCAAAGTGGACGGCCCATGATAATGTTCCAATTTCAATGTCTCACCTTTACCACTCATGTCTTGTCCATAAACATGAAACATGAAAGAAAAGCAGTTGACAGCTTAGATCTGATACTGTACACCAATTTCTGTCTTGGTTCTTTTCTCTCGGTAGAAGTGGTTCGGAAGGCCTTCTTCAACGCCTTGTCACTCTTCTTCAGCCAGTTAGAGGAGGTTTTCAGGTACACACACTATTCGGTCCAATTATCTCTTCCATGCATTAAGATACCGTCTGATGTCACTTTTCATGATAACCTCGAAAGAACAGATCAGAACAACAGTTTAGTTCAGTTCATTAACTACATGATAAATTATTACTTTTACCAATTATTCTTAATACACATATCTAAACATATTTCACAGAGAATATCAATACATTCTATTGAAACTATTCTTTCAAATTGGTTTATACTCCCCATCTCACTGTCAACTCCATCGTAGAGCCAAGGATCAAGAAGTTAGACCTATACCCCTCGGGAATAGAACAAAACAAACACAACAATACAATACACTCCTTCACATATCCCTTCAGGTGTATAACTTCAAACCTTCAAAAAACTGAATCCTCCCCCATGTTTTACACATATCTCTCCGTATGAGAGTAATGTAAAACAAAACTGAAAAAAATATATAAAACAAAATTTCAACTAACCTAATCAAATTAAAATCACTAAACTAAAAAAAAAACTCAAAAGAAAAATGATTTGACCCCTATTGTTACAGTTTTCTTCTGGTGAAAGAGAGGAGGACCAAAATGCAGCGTGGTTATCTTTATACATCTTTAATGAAAGATGAAAATAGAACAATATACAAAACAAGAAATGTGAAAAAAATCAAAAACAGTCCTAACTGGTGCAAAACACAGAGACAGGAAACAATCACCCACGAAATACCCAAAGAATATGGCTGCCTAAATATGGTTCCCAATCAGAGACAACGATAAACACCTGTCTCTGATTGAGAACCACTCCAGGCAACCATAGACTTACCTAGAATACTTAACTAAACACAATCCCATAAACTACAAAACCCCTAGACAAAACACACCACATAAATCACCCATGTCACACCCTGGCCTAACCGAAATAATAAAGAGAACAAAGAATACTAAGACCAGGGGGTGACACCTATGGTCATAGGAAAATAGACTTAAAGCAGCATACCCTTAGTTAAAAGCAATGCCCTCTCCCTCTTCACAGTGGTCCAAATTACAAATATGGCTAAGAACTACAAACTCAAACATATTTACCAATTACACAAATTATCTTGAAAGCAGTATTACAAATGACCATAAATTCATTATCCAAATGGCTTCCCAATGCGGGGTGATCAAGCCACAACGGAAGGTCATCAGAAGGTCATAGGACACACAAAACCCTTCAAAGCAGTGTTTTTCACTATATTAAACAAATTGCAAACAATAGTCAAATAGTTCCTACATGTTGTATCCCTGGTTCCCAGAACATTCCTTTATCAAAATAATTAACGTGTGTAATTAAAACTCAGAAAATAAAAACTCATTTAAATCCCATGTGGTGAGTGCCCCTTTAAGATACCTTTGCACTAAAACAAAAACTTCCAGGCCCTTTTCAATGTGGTAGTTTATGGCCTCAATCTCACTCACTCTCCCCAAGAGTATAGTCCCTGGAAACATTCCAAAGAGAGACAATGAAATACCCATTTTCCCAGAGAAAACACAAAACACTTAGTTAGTATTCATTACACTACATCGATTCAGAAACTCAAACGTGAACTATAAACCAAACCTAATGATAATTCCACTGTACCTCAAATCATTAATCATACGTTTTAATCAACATCAATGTATATGCATGCTTAATTGAACATGTTACCCTTAGATACAATTATCCTTACTATCTAAATACTTTTTCCTCTGTCGCAAACGTAGTACATTTCTCAGCGTAAGAAATCAGTAATTTAATCCCAGGCATTTAATAAAAATGTAGACGTGTTCTCCCATGGCTCCTTCAACTTACATATGTAGATCATTTCCATCCATCCCGGAAGAAAGAATCCTACTCAAACACATCAGAATACACTGTTTAATTAAGTTAAATCAACTCCTAAAACAAACCATAAACAAATAAACAAACCCCTTTAATCAGCAATCTAATCATTTCAACCTGTTGATATACATTTTGTAAAAACGATCCGATCAAAAGTTGGCGCTGTCTCATCATCGTAAAAATCAAAACAAACTTTTTTCCACTCATATCCAAAGTTTTAATTCCCCAAAGTTCAATACTGTTCTGCACATCCATTAATAATCTTCCTTTAGTCTGTACAGGGTCTGAAGTTCCAATGTATGCAGATGATACAGTGATAAATTCATGCAAATAACAAACTACACAAGAACTCACTACTATAATGGTTCAGATGACAAAATTGCTCAGAGACTCATGTTCAGAGGCTCATCTCAATAAAATAAAACACAGTCTGCATGTTCCTCAAAAAACAACTACTGATGCCCCTGAGACAGATGTCTATGTATCAGGGGAAACGCTCCCGGTGGTATCTGATTTTAAGTACCAAGGCATCATACTTGATTCCAACCTTTCTTTTAAAAAGCAAATAAAAAAGGAACTCAAATAACCAAATTCAACCTAGCTAATTTCCCAAAACATATGAAATTGTTTTGACTATTGCGGTAACAACACTATAATTAAAATCTATGATACTCCCCCACTTAACATACTAGTTTACTAGTTTGGCCCAAGCTTGCTTTTCAACATTCATACCCATTCAGTCTTTTGCCAACAGGCTCTCAAACTACTCAACCAGCAATCAACTTTAATGACCTGACATTGTTCCACATAATGGAAACATACTATAATGTTAGACTACATGAACTTTCCTGCTCAAATTAACTGGCGTTACCTAAACAATCAAACCAAGAATCAATAACCATCAGAATCCATTCTCACAGTGGGCAAAAATATAACCCCTCCCATTTCAATGTTTTTCCTTACCTCTATCGTAAGCTTTAAAACCAAACTTTAGAACTTACTCTTCTCTTTGCTCTTCACACTTCTGAAATGTATTCTATTTCTTTAAAAATAACACACGCAGCGCCAAAATTATAACATGCTTCAGTCAATCTATAAGAATGAAAATAATTTCAGTAATCACTTTCTATCGCTAATATTCAGAATTTCTTTAACTTAGGTAACTGTCTTCTCTATTGATACAGTAATTTAAATACGACTCAATTCTCAATACATTATTCAAGCAGATAATTAAGTGAACAGACATCGTCTTGCATCAAAATTCGCTTTGTTATTATTTTAAGTTGAATTAGTCTATCAATTTAACCTAAACAATCTATTGAAAACGTTCAATTTATCCATTCTATCAATTTGAACCAAACAAGCTATTAAAACGTTCAGTTTATATTTTATACAAACACTAGCGACCATAACTTTCCAGGCAAGACATACAAATAGATTATTTACAATCAAAAACTCAGAATTCAGTTAGCACATTGACTGGGAACGGAACCCTGGCAGGCGAGAATTCTACCATGGAACCACCAATGCTATGTAAACAACTAAGATTCTCCGCAAATAAACCCACTTTACAAGTAAAATCAAGACACGTCACTATCGGCAATTCCCAGAAGAATAATAGCCCAAGATTAATAGTACAAACGTTACTCCAGCTATGATTCTCAAATGCCAAATGAATAGATTAGCAATCAAAGAATAAAATCGACATTTAATGACTAGGAAACAGATATTGCGCCTTTTAATAAAAGTAGATTATGTTTACTTATGCAACGTATTTCAATTCATCTTTATCAAATTATCCATTAAAGAGATACCAACTCAAAACCTACGTACGTCTACGAATGGGTGGTTTAAATTGTATCTAATTATTCTCAGCATTACTTTATCAAATCTCTAGTAATTGATTATACACACATACAATTTATCATAATTTCAAATAATTCACAGAATCCATATAAAACTTAAGAAAGGTACTCACACAGAACTTTAAGGATCACCCACAGATGCACAGAATGAGGTCCTTCTTCCAATAGGGCTTCACCAAGTTCCATGTTTCACCTAGAATACACAGTCCCCTGGCCCCTCACCCCTACAGACCACACCAATCCACACTGTGATCAATTCAGTGTCAGGACAGCTCTTGGTCACTCGCAACCGGACAGTGGCAGAGTATCTTTTGAGTCCACAAACTTTCAGATTACTCTCCCCTGACTCGGCCCTGCTTACGCCACCAAGGTGCCTTCCTTACAAAGGAATTCACGCTCAGAGTATACGTGACAGGCATATTTAAAAAACTTGACTTCAAATCTGTGTGTGGTTCGCTCACCTTTTTCTTTAAAAAAAACTGGTATCCACTCGGCTCGCCTCCTCTCAGATCAAAGGTTGGTCCATCTGCTTCGTTCCCGAAGTGTGGTTTCCCTAAGATCCCAAGTTTGGGGGATCCCTCGTGCACAATTTATTTACCTAGATCGTCAGGTACGGTCACCGAGTGAAGATTCACATCCCATCCTCGTCGCCAAATGTAGTGGAAATTTCCTGTATTTACCAAATCATGAGAGCAAACCACACACAAGTCAGAGTTATCATAAAGTCCATCTTTAATTATATGAGCTCCATCACAACCCTGTGACTCTCAGATCAATTCAATGTCTATAAATTAATTCTCTGAGAGTCCTTACACATTGCAACTGAGATCCTTTATAGCAAAGACACACATAGCCAGACAGCATTGGCTATAAATGATCGTTCAGCTTTGTCTCCTAAACTATGTTCTTATCTCGCTCTCAGGACCATAAAACAAAACCTCATCAACAGGCATATATCAAATACACCCCTCCTGGACAAGATCACAGAGACACAGTGACTAGCACACAGACATTGTGGAGCCAAGAGATAATTGGTTCCCCCTCAATCATCCCTTAACATGGTTTAAAAGATATGTTTACATATGAAGACAAGCTTGACCTCTCCCCTCTCTGCGGCCCAAGTAACTGAACCCTGACAGAGAACAGATAACTGCAACCGGCCAACAGTATTATCCAAAAATAGACATTCTAATGACATATCTCACATAAGTGTGCAATAAAAATAAAACATCTTATCTATGTTACCCAACTATTCTGATTAATCCCCAACAGATGTCACATGCGAGGCCCAGGTCACTCTCCACTCACTCAGCTGCAGGTGACCACACAGTGTGTGATGTCACATGCGAGTTAGAGAGCTAGATAGAGAGAGAGATGGGGAGTCCTGGGTCGGAATAGGTGGAGGGGCAGGCAGACAATCGTTGGGGGGAGAGAGAGAGAGAGAGAGAGAGAGAGAGAGAGAGAGAGAGAGAGATGGGGAGTCCTTGATGGAGGTACAGCCAGGCCACTGTGGGTGAGGAGGTGGGGAGGAGGCCTGGAGAGGAGATCAGACTAGCCTTTCTCTGCTTTGTGATAATTGGGACAAGTGGACCTTGAAAGGCCTAAAGCCTCACTCACGACTATTAGACAAGGAACATGGGTCTTGACTTCATGTCTGCTCTGTAGCAGAGTTTAGTGTCTTTTGCTTCTGAGTGAATACGTCTATTTTTATTCAGAGATAATCAACATTCACTATACCTGTCTTTATCGCTTTCGTTGCATTAGACTTTCACTGACGTCCTCTTCTTGAATCGGATGGCTGCTACTTCCCCCTAGTGAACTTCTCCACCCCAGAGTGGGATGTACGGGGAGTAGGAGAGAAAGTGGTGATGGAGAAAGAGAGAGAGAGAGAGATTAGAGAGAGAGATTAGAGAGAGAGAAGAAGAGAGAGAAAGGGGGTGAGAGAGGGGGAAAGAGTAAGAAAGAGAGAAAGGGAAAGAGAGAGGGAAAGAATGAAAGAGAGATGGAGGGATGGTGGGGGTTTTGGAGGCAGGCAATCAGTTTTCTTTGTGTGAGCGTTGGAGCGGGACCGGTGTCACCTGCAGACCAAAGCCCATTTCCTCTGATTAAGTCCTCCGAAAATATTCCATTTGTCAGTGTCACCGCATTGCGCTGCCATGGTGACAAGTCAGCCGTGTCTGTTGACTATGTCACTCTCCAATTTACATCAGACGCTGACATCATCTTGTCGCTAATGTCTCTTTGCTTTTCTCTCTCTTTTCTCTATCACATACTCTATCTTCTTTAATTTACTCCTGTTCCATATCTCTCTCTCTCTCTCACGCTCACTCTCTCTCTCTCTCTCTCTCTCTCCTGCGCTCTCCCTCTGCCTCTCTCCACCTCTCTCCCTCCCTCTCTCTCTCTCCTGTCCTCTCCCTCTCCTGCCATCTCCCTCTCTCCTTCCCTCTATCTCTCTCAGTACCTGTGTTCTGTGATCTGCTCTCCCAGTGTAAGGCTAACTGCTGTAGTTGTGTGAGAGAAAGAACATGTGGAGATCTGGTTCAGGTTCCTTTTCCTAGGTTAATGCAAACAGTGGCAGTCATTGCATTCAAATGAACCATGGGTGAACACCACCTTATTGTCTATGTATTCCTTTCACATTCACATTACACCAAACGCAACCTCACCTAATCATAAGGGAGTCACCCTCGGATTGTGTCATTGCATTTCCCCCATAAAAGTTGTCTGTGCTGTCCATTAGCTGTGTGTATATGGCAGAGCAGTGGCCGAGTTTACTAGATCTGCGTCCCAAATGGCACCCTATTCCCTATATAGTGCAGTACTTTTGATCAGAGCTCTACGAGCCCAGGTAAAAACAAAAGTGCACTAAATAGGGAATAGGGTGCCATTTGGGATGCGGACCTGGAACCTCCACCCTATCTGATCTAACCCCATTAGTATCCAATGTCTTTTCAGGAGCAGAGCCGGCATGGTTCAGAGGGGACGGAAATTTCAATCTGCCCTCTATCATTTTCCCTATCATTACTCCAAACAAGACCATTTCCTCCTCTCTCCATCCCAAGCCCAGAGAGCGAGTGAGTGAGAGAGCAAGAGAGAGAGAGAGAGAGAGAGAGAGAGAGAGAGAGAGAGAGAGAGACTAAAAAGAAGGGCGTTGCATCTCTTACCGTGCCCAACTTTAAAATGAGTCGAGTGAAGAAAAAAAGGAGGGTGTTTTCTACATTATTAGGAGTCTATTATGAAACGATGTCGTCTCCCCTCTTCATTCGCCTGACAGGTATAGCGGACAGCGCCGGGTGCGGGGTCGCCTTGATGACTAGACTCAATCACCTGTGACAGTTTTGATTTGATGTCACTCTGTGGGTCGCTCTATTTGTTTGAGCAGTTAAGAGGTAATTGTGTGACATTGTCGGGGAAGGGGGGGGGGGGGGGGGGGGGGGCGCTTTGGCTGTGCACCTGCTGAACCGAGACGGGAACGAGACGAGGGGGAGTGGGGCAATAACAAATGAGGGCTATTACCCCCAAAAAACATTCCCAGACGGTGTGTGGGGAAGAGGTGTGTGTATGTGTGTGTGTGTGTGTGTGTGTGTGACTCATGAGAAGTCACTCATAAGCCATTCATAGTAAGAAGGCCTTAAAAGAAAGTCCCATCCCGGGTCAAACAACACAGCATGTGACATCCCATATAAAATCTTGAATATACGACTTTTCCATGCGAGTCATTAAATGCCTATACGGAAGGTCATTTGAATAGGGGCCTTGAATCCTGGTCTAAGATTTCTATTTTTGGGCCCTTAGCATCAAAGACACAAACCTCATCCAGAGTCTCAATAATGAATCAGATAAGGCTGACCACTATTGTTAGAACATTCCTCTTTTAAAGTCCTCTCTTTGCGCAGTGATTCCCAGTCCTCAGCTCTCACTGGGCTTGGAATGCCAGCCGTAATCTACAATCCTCCTTTTCGCAAGGAGAAAACGCCAAAGGAATCATGGATGAAGAGAGAGAGTGCAAATCTGTGAGCTGTGGCTTTACACCCCCCCCCCCCCCCCCCCACCCCTACTAGATACACCAGTCACTCACTTTCCTGTTGTAATCACAAGGAAGTAAAATAAAGGACATAGAAAGTGGAAGTAGTGGTTAGGACCAGTCCAGAGAGGGTCAATCAGGCGGAAGAACCAGTCCAGTAGTATTTTCCACTCTGACCACTATGCAGCGCTGTGCCTCTCTCGTTCTCTCTCTCCCTCTGTGTGCCAGGGAATAGGCTTTTTCCCTCGGCACGTTGCTGGGCTCATCCGTTTGTTTGTTATCTCAATCCAGGATTTGAAGAGATACAAAGCTGATTAAACAACAAAAGCACATGGGAAGATAAAAGACACTTAGGTAATGGGTTTAGGCTGCCTCTTTAGCACGCTCAACTCATCCTTCTTTTCCCTCTCTTCTTTCTCTGGGCTCCAATTGTGTCTCATTCTTCTCCCAGAGGCTTGATCCAGAAAGGAGGAAAAAGAACAAGGGAGAGAGAGAGAGAGAGAGAGAGAGAGAGAAAAAGAGGGCAAAAGAAAAGGCTTTTGGGTGACAATCTGTTGAGAGGCTGCAGAGTCGGTGAAACAAGCTGCAGTAAAGTGCAGCTGAACGCAGTAAAGTGGCTCTGCGCATGCAGCGGATTCTCAGGCTGTTTTGTCTGCTTGTGCTGCTTTGCTGTGAACAGTTGAGGGAGTTGTATAGAGACCGGGTGGAATATATGGAGGCATGACCTTTGTTTGGGTACCACATTCTTCATTTTCATCAAGATTTTTTATTTTTTTTTTCTGGAGTTTTTTCTTCTTTTTAATAAGTCTAATCTTTCAAATGGGGTGCCACATTCTGTTCATCTGGGTGATTACGTTTAAGCACTAACGTATATTAGAATGACTATTGTTTCATTTATGGAACAGTAAGATGGCTCTAAGTGGCAAAATACCCACTGGGCACACACTGGTTGAGTCAATGTTGTTTTAATGTCATTTTCAATGTATTGTGATGTGGAATATACACTGCTCAAAAAAATAAAGGGAACACTAAAATAACACATCCTAGATCTGAATGAATGAAATATTCTTATTAAATACTTTTTTCTTTACATAGTTGAATGTGCTGACAACAAAATCACACAAAAATTATCAATGGAAATCAAATTTATCAACCCATGGAGGTCTGGATTTGGAGTCACACTCAAAATTAAAGTGGAAAACCACACTACAGGCTGATCCAACTTTGATGTAATGTCCTTAAAACAAGTCAAAATTAGGCTCAGTAGTGTGTGTGGCCTCCATGTGTCTGTATGACCTCCCTACAACGCCTGGGCATGCTCTCGATGAGGTGGCGCATGGTCTCCTGAGGGATCTGCTCCCAGACCTGGACTAAAGCATCCGCCAACTCCTGGACAGTCTGTGGTGCAACGTGGCGTTGGTGGATGGAGCGAGACATGATGTCCCAGATGTGCTCAATTGGATTCAGGTCTGGGGAACGGGCGGGCCAGTCCATAGCATCAATGCCTTCCTCTTGCAGGAACTGCTGACACACTCCAGCCAAATGAGGTCTAGCATTGCCTTGCATTAGGAGGAACCCAGGGCTAACCGCACCAGCATATGGTCTCACAAGGGGTCTGAGGATCTCATCTCGGTACCTAATGGCAGTCAAGCCCCCCAAAGAAATGCCACCCCACACCATGACTGACCCACCGCCAAACCGGTCATGCTGGAGGATGTTGCAGGCAGCAGAACGTTCTCCACGGTGTCTCCAGACTATGTCACGTCTGTCACATGTGCTCAGTGTGAACCTGCTTTTATCTGTGAAGAGCACAGGGCGCCAGTGGCGAATTTGCCAATCTTGGCGTTCTCTGGCAAATGCCAAACGTCCTGCACGGTGTTGGGCTGTAAGCACAACCCCCACCTGTGGACGTCGGGCCCTCATACCACCCTCATGGAGTCTGTTTCTGACCATTTGAGCAGACAAATGCACATTTGTGGCCTGCTGGAGGTCATTTTGCAGGGCTCTGGCAGTGCTCCTCCTGCTCCTCCTTGCACAAAGGCGAAGGTAGCGGTCCTGCTGCTGGGTTGTTGCCCTCCTACGGCCTCCTCCACGTCTCCTGATGTACTGGCCTGTCTCCTGGTAGCGCCTCCATGCTCTGGACACTACGCTGACAGACACAGCAAACCTTCTTGCCACAGCTCACATTGATGTGCCATCCTGGATGAGCTGCACTACCTGAGCCACTTGTGTGGGTTCTAGACTCCGTCTCATGCTACCACTAGAGTGAAAGCACCGCCAGCATTCAAAAGTGACCAAAACATCAGCCAGGAAGCATAGGAACTGAGAAGTGGTCTGTGGTTACCACCTGCAGAACCACTCCTTTATTGCGGGTGTCTTGCTAATTGCCTATAATTTCCACCTGTTTTCTATTCCATTTGCACAACAGCATGTTAAATTTATTGTCAATCAGTTATGCTTCCTAAGTGGACAGTTTGATTTCACAGAAGTGTGATTGACTTGGAGTTACATTGTGTTGTTTAAGTGTTCCCTTTATTTTTTTGAGCTGTGTATATTTTTTTTTAAACAACCAGTACTGTTCTCATCTTATTTCATAAAATAGAAATGAGGGTAAAACATGTACTTAATATAATCATCAGAACAATGTGCACATTGAAATTGCGTTAAACTCCACAGAAATGTGTACATTGTATTTTTTATTTGATTCGATTTTATTTGGCCTTGTTATGTTGATAGTAAAATGGTATGTTTGAATCAACGTCATTGTATCAACATAAACTGACCAGGTGAATCCGGGTGAAAGCACTTGTTATAAAATCCAATTCAATCAGTATAGATGGAGGGGAGGAGACAGGTCAAAGAAGGATTTAAGCCTTGAGACAATTGAGGCATGGATTGTGTATGTGTGCCATTCGAGGGTGAATGGGCAAGACAAGAGAATGAAGTGCCTTTGAATGGGGTATGGTAGTAGGTGCCAGATTGCACCAGTTTGTGTCAAGAACTGCAGTGCTGCTGGGTTTTTCACACTCAACAGTTTCCTGTGAGTATCAAGAATGGTCCAACACCCAAAGGACAGCCAGCCAACTTGACACAACTGTGGGAAACATTGGAGTCAACATGGGCCAGCATCCCTGTGGAACACTTTCAACACCTTGTAGAGTCCATGCCCCGAAGAATTGAGGCTGTTCTGAGGGCAAAAGGGGGAGCAACTCAATATAATGAAGGTGTTCATAATGTTTTGTTCACTCAGTGTATAATGAATAAGAGATTAAAAAGATTTGGAATGTTCCACAGGGACGTTTAGTCATTTAGCAGATGCTCTTATCCAGAGTGACATACAGCTAGTGCATTCATCTTAAGATAGATGGGAAACCACATATCCCAGACATAGAAAATACATTTTTCCTCAATCATTTAGGTATCAGTAGAGTCAGAGCTAGTTAGGTGTCTTTAAAAAAAAATCTATTGCTTTTTTTAATGGGGGGGGGGGGTCGAGGTGAGGAGGAGGATTATGTAAGATACTCTATGAAGAGGTAGGGTTTCAGATGTTTTCGGAAGATGGGCAGGGACTCAGCTTCAGGGGGAAGCTGGTTCCACCATTGTGGTGCCAGGACAGAGAAGAGCTTGGACTGGGCTGCGCGGGAGCTGCCCTCACATAGGGGTGGGAAGGCCAAGAGACCTGAAGTGGCAGATTGTAGTGCTCGTGTTTGGGTGTAGGGCTGCGGTAAGTTGCAGGGGTTTGATGGCACAAGCAGGGCGCCCAGCCAACAGCAAGTTGCAGTAGTCCAGACAGAAGAGAACAAGTGCCTGGATAAGGACCTGCGCCACTTCCTGTGTGAGGTAGGGTCATACTCTACGGATGTTGCAGAGCATAAACCTGCAGGAGCGGATCACTGCATTGATGTTTGCAGAGAATGACAGGGTTCACGCCAAGGTTCTTTGCACTCTGGGAGGGCAACACTGTGGAGTTGAACCGTAATGGAGAGGTCTTTGAGTGGGCAAGGCCTACCCCGGGAGGAAGAGCAGTTCCGTCTCTCGAGGTTGAGCTTGAGGTGGTGGGCCGACATCCAAGTTGAGATATCCGACAGGCACGCAGAGATGCGTGACGCCACCTGGGTGTCAGAAGGAGAAAAGTAGTTGAGAGAAGAGGAGAGGGCCTACAACCGAGCCCTGGGGGACACCAGCAGTGAGAGTATGTGGTGCATACACAGATCCTCTCCACGTCACCTGGTAGGAGTGGCTTGCCAGGTAGGATGCAATCCAAGAGTGTGCATAGCCTAAGACGTCCAGCCCTGAGAAGGTGGAGAGGATCTGATGGTTCACGGAGTGCAGCGGACAGATCTAGGAGGATGAGAACAGAAGAGAGGGAGTCAGCTTTGGTAGTGCGGATAGCCTCTGACATAGAGAAGAGCAGTCTCTGTTGATTGACCCATCTTGAAGTTTGACTGGTTAGGGTCAAGAAGATAATTCTGAGAGAGATAATTAGAAAGTTGATCAAAGACAGCAATGCTCAAATGTTTTGGAAAGAAAAGAAGGGATGCAGGTGTATATTTTGAATGAGTCAAGTGTTGGTTTCATGAGGAGGGGAGCAACTTGGGCCATTTTGAAGTCAGAGGGGATGCAGCCAGTGGTCAGGATGAGTTGATGACGGAAGTGAGGGAAGGAAGAAGATCTCCAGATATGGTCTGGAGAAGGGAGGAGGGGATGGGGTCATGCGGGCAGATTGTCGGGCGGCCAGACCTCACTAGTCGCAAGATGTCATCTGGAGAGAGAGGGGAGAAAGAGGTCAAGGCATAGGGAAGTTCTGTGTGAGTGAGACCAATAGGCTAAGTGAATGAGTAGCGGATGTCGTCAACCTTTTTTTCAAAGTGGTTGACAAAGTTGTCCGTAGAGAAGGAGGACGAAGAGGGAGGATTTCCTAGGGTTAGAAGCAGACGCTTGAAATTCAGAGTGGTAGAAAGTGGCTTTAGCAGCGGATACAGAGGAAGAGAGGAGGGAGTGAAAGGATGATTGGTCCTCCGGAAGTTTAGTTTTCGCTGCCCGCAGCCCTTGTTCTGTAAGCTCGCAATGAGTCACTCAGCCATGGAGCAGGAGGGGAGCGCCGACCCGGGAGGAAAGGGGACCGTGCGAGTCATAGGATGCAGAAAGGGAGGAGAGTAGGGTCGAAGAGGCCGAATCAGGAGACAGAAGGATTTAGCAGAAGGGAGAGATGGAAGGATAGAAGAGAAGGAAGTAGTGGGAGAGAGAGAGTAAAGATTGCGACGGCACATGACCACCTCGGTAGGGGCTGTGTGGTTAGGGTTGGAGGAAAGGGAGACAGAAAAGGAAACAAAGTAGTGATCAGAGACTTGGAGGGGGTTGCAGTAAGACTAGTAGACGAGCAGCCTCTAGTAAAGATGAGGTCAAGTGTATTGCCTGCCTTGTGAGTTGAAAGGGTGAGGTCAAAAAAAGGAAAGGAGGGGAAAGAGAGAGTTGGAAAGAAATGAATCAAAGGCAGACATTGGGAGATTGAAGTTGCCAAGTATTAAGAGCGGTGAGCCATCGTCAGGAAAAGAGCCTATCAAGGTCTCAAGCTTATCGAGGAACTCTCCAATGGCACCTGGTGGGCGATATATGAAAATATTGTTAAGCTTGAGTGGACAAGTGACAGTGACAGCATGGTATTCAATTAAGGAGATGGACAGGTGAGAGAGGGAGAAAAGATAACATTTCCAGACCTAATTAGTAGACCTACGCCACCACCACCATGACCAGATGCTCTCGGACTTTGAGAGAAAACATAGATGAAGAGAGAGCAGCTGGAGTAGCAGTGTTCGCTGGGGTGATCCATCTCTCCGTCAGGGCCAAAAAGTCAAGGGACTGAAGGGCAGCATAGGCTGAGATGAACTCGGTGTTCTTGGCCACAGATCAGCAGTTCCAAATGCTGCCAAAGACCAGGAATTCCACATGGGTTGTGCGCGCAGGGTACACTAAATTAGAAGGGTTGCAGCCAAGGGGTGGGGGGCGTCTGTAAAACCTACAGGGAGAGGTGAGAACAGGTATAGAAACACACACACACACATAGTTGACAAAGCTACAAAAGAGCAAAATGAGATCATCTGTAAATAACTAGGTAAGATACTCAAATGAGAGAGTGGTGTGGAGCCTTCCTCTCTTTCCTTCCTCTAATAATTATGCAGAACAACACAGCAGAAGCGCCTTTGTTTCAGCGACGGTCTTAGTTTTGCGACAAAACCGCCACTGACACGAGCGCCACTTACATCTGACCACCACTTACATCTGCCACTGAGAAACCAGGAGAGACTGAAGAACTAACATGAATTGCTAATTCCCTAGCAAAGGTGGAGAGCACGCCTCCCTGTACTAACTGCTGATTGCCCAGGAGAGGTGAAACCATTTCTCCTCCAATGCAGCCACTGATTACCAAAACAAGTCACAAATTGCCCTGCCCTTTGATCCTGGTCCAGGATTCATCTAGCTATGGATTGAAGCATGAAATTCTACCAGTGGGGGTCGGTGACGTTTAAGATGAGAGAGGACAATACGTGTTTTTTATGAGCATGGCCTTATTTCTATTACAACATATTAGATGACAGTCATTCACCCAGCTCAATGTAACATCAATAGGTTTACGCTATTACATGATACTCAAATTTTCCCTATACCCATCATGAGGTTGCTACAACCTAGACTATGAATTCAAGTTTATAACTTAGGTGCACAGGTCGAGAGAAATGTGCGTATTCAAGATGACAGACATTGACACTTTCAATACCGCCTTGCACAATTTTTCTTGCATTTAGCTGATCTAGGGTGTAATCATTTGCAAACGAGAGTTTCTATTGGACAAATTCAGGTATGGTTTTGTTCCATTTGCTTCTGTAAAGAATTTGTTTTCAACAGAATCGGCAGAATGAATACATCCCTGATCACACACAAACACAGTTCACTTTCATAGCAGCCACACACAAACAGCATGATCCTTTTGATTGTTGGATAATTCCTTCTCGCCTCTACGCGCTCTCCTCCTCTCACCTTTCCCCTTCACTTGTGCACAACACATCAGCTGTCTGTGACCAGGCAAAAAATCCTTTCCAAGCCAAACCTTCATATCATAACCGCTACACACAGCCTACATCGTTGTCACCACATTAGCTAATGTCAAGTCAACATAGCTACTAGAACTAACGCATTAGTAAACCCGCTACAATCATAGAGTACAGTGTCAAGTTATCAAGCAGTTTAACAATTACACTGGTGGGCACCGGTGGCAACAAATTAATAAAATCAAAAGCTTACCTTGACTTGAAAGAGTTCCAGTGTTGAATAGCCAAAGTCAGCTAGGTAGCATCCTTCTGCTGCATGCGCTCTGATAGTTTGGAGGACGTCCTCCGGAAGTGGTCATAATTGCTGTGTGTATGGAAGAGGATGAGAACCACGAGCCTGCTATGGTTTTATCTAAAAAAGGATAACATTTTTAATGATTCACTATTTGTTTTTTCTGAAATTCACTGAGGAGGATGGTCCTCCCCTTCCTCTACTGAGGAGCCTCCACTGGTTTCTTTATGGAATTTTCAACGCAACACACATATTTCAGCGTATACATAGTTCTGAAGATGATGTTGAAATTAGACTGATGTAACAACCTGTTAGACAGGTTAAGTCAATGTATTTAAGTTTAGGTTTTAACTTAAGTTCAATGTTTACAACGCTGGTTGAAATGAGATGAAAACAGTACTGGTTGAAGATTTTTTTTTAAATCCAATGCATTTTCTTACTTGGATTCCACATCAAAATACGTTAGCAAATTACGTGGAAACAATGTTGATTCAACCAGTGTGTGCCCAGTGGGTAGAGTCTAAATGTAGTACCACAGTTATATCTGGTATAGGAAGTAGAGCATCCTTCTGTCCTGATGATAGGATGGCACCAGGGGAGTTGAAAACTCTAGGTTGTTATTGGACAGGGAATGTTTGGTCATCTAATGGGAGTGTATGTATGTAGATTGCCTCTAATTTCAAAGCCAGCCGAAAGATGACAAACTCTCACATTTTGTTCCGATTCAAGGCCAGAAGCATCTCACTCACATGGTTGATGCATAGTATGTTTCATTACTTCTCGAAGGAGAAAAAACAACCTTCTGTGGATCAAATATGGCCCTTAATGTGCAGACAGCCTAAATACCCATTGTTAATATGAGGCTTGAGTGGCATGTAAAACCAACACAGAGCACGTAAAGGAAGACTTTTCCCCTCTCCTGGTTGAACATCACTAAAAGCAATCCCAAAGCTTAGCACTCCCTCTTTGATGATAACACTCTATGGAGGTCAGTAATACTGAGCTATGAGGAGGGTAGAGAAAAATATATATATTTACGCTCCTCTCGTTTCCTCCCCTTTAACGGAAAGAAGCCATGAGAAAGGTGCTTACCGAGAGCGAGATAAAGGGCAAAATGAGAGAGAGCGGACGTGGATTAGGGAAGGAGGGAAACGATCATGGCCAGGAGAGGTAGGGGAGAGGGAGGCGGATGGGGGCGTGAGGCGAGGGGAGGCCAGGGAGTTGATGTCTGGGCTGGTTGGATATGAGGGGAATATTAATCTGGGTTTAGTGTGAGCAGGACCCCACAAACGGCTCAAGCAAACAGAGCTTAGACGAGGCCAAGTCTTCGAGAAAGTCCTAAATCTTCACATTAGCTCCCCGCGTTTCTTCTGCTGAACCCGTAAGCTCTTTTTCTAAAGGACAGCACAAACAAACCGCAACCCCCCAATACTAACCCTTGCCAGTCCCGCGCCTCCCCTCGCTCCTTTCTCACAAACACACGTACACGCTCTCTCAAAATCAAGACGGATTTGAGAATTCCAGATTGCTGGGAATTTTGAAATCCGAGGCCCAAGTGGATAGGGGCAGATTAGAAGGGTGGCCCTCTTAAAGAGACAGGATGCCACACAATTGTGTTCCTCTTCCTACTGTGTGCCCTACATCTGTGTCACTTGAGAGAGAGAGAGCAAACAGACAAATAGCGGTTATGGGAGAGTTGAGTGTCTTGATAACCCTTTTTCCTCCCCAAAAATTGTAATATCAAAATGATCCGACCGTATTTTGGAGTATTACTAATTCGGGTGATTTTTAACTGTCCAATGAAGAAAAACGTTGTTAATAAACATCTCCTCTGAGCTACAGAAGTAACAGTGATGGAAAAAGTACTAAATAAATATAAATATTAAATATGAAATATTATAGAAAATGACTCAAGTAAAAGTGAAACTCACCCAGTAAAATACTACTTGAATAAATGTAATTGCAAAAATATACTTAAGTATCAAAAGTAAAAGTATAAAGAATTTTAAATTCCTTATATTAAGCAAACGCGACAGCACCATTTACATTTATTTTTACGGATAGCCAGGGGCACGCTCCAACACTCAGACATAATTTACACACAAAGCATGTTTTTAGTGAGTCTGCCAGATCAGAGGCAGTAGGGATGACCATGTACGTTCTCTTGATAAGTGTGTGAATTAGACAATTTTCCTGTCCTGTTAAGCATTCAAAATGTAACGAGTACTTTGGGTGTCAGGGAAAATGTATGGAGTAAAAAGTATATAATTTTCTTTAATGCATTTTTAAAAACTAGGCAAGTTAGTTAAGAGCAAATGCCTATTTACAATGACGGCCTACCCCAGCCAAACCCAGACGATGCTGGGCCAATTGTGCGCCGCCCTATGGGGCTACCAATCATGACCGGATGTGATACAGCCTGGATTCAAACCAGGGACTGTAGTGATGCCTCTTGTGCTGAGATGCAGTGCCTTAAACCGCTGCACCACTCGGGAGCCCAAATGTAGTGAAGTAAAAGTGGGAATTGTCAAAAATGTAGATAGTAAACTAATGTACAGATACCCAAAAAAATGACTTTAGTACTTTAAATTATTTTTTACTTAAAAGTACTTTACACCATTGAGAAGTAAGATCTTAATTTGATCAACCTGTTGCAGAAGAACTTTCCTGCAATGCAGGAAATGTAAACCATGTAGTATATTTGAGGTTTAAAAGGCTTGCCAAGTTGGTAATTTTGACTTTTCTCTTAAGAAACATTTGTCAACCCCTACAAAGATGTCCCTTAATTATAATCCACATAATAATTCACATTTCCTGTTGCTGCAGAACCATTTTCCTGCTGTGGCAAACTGGCTCAAATTAAGATCCTCCATCTGTATAGATAAGTAGTGTAAGAAGATACTTTCATATGAAATTGCATCAATTTCCGTGTTTAAACCAATCTGTATGAAAATCTCCAAAACTTGGCCAACATGAACGATAGCTGCAACGGGAGCTATATTATGTTGGCTTGCTATAGGCTACTGTACTTTGTGAACACACAGTGAAGTGGACTTGTTTTTCTGTTATTTTCATGGTGGAAAATCCATCTCAGAGGTGACAGGATTGTGGAGTGGAAAGTCTATCTCGGAGATGACAGGATGAAATATGTGGGGAATGGAGAGAATGGTTGAGTTTGTTGTTCCATGTGGCTACAGTAACAGTATGATTTAGTGGCAAATGCTAACTAGATGGAATGCAATTTACCAGAATCCCATTAATAATTCACAAATTCAAGTATTTAGATATTATTTAATACATTATTCTTCACAGGTATTCACACAATTATCTCTCATGTCAATACTCTATGGACTGCCTTGAGCAAGGTCATGATAGGATTTTATTTCTTAATTACCGTTTCAATCTCGGAAAGAAAGATTTAGCCACAATCTTTGGGGGGGGGGGGAAATGCCGAAGCTATATTCCTATGTTGAAGTATTAGGATGCTATCAATATAGCTAAGGGCTAGATTCAATCCGTACAGCGGAAGATCGTTTCGCAGAAGATTCTCATGTTCCTGGGACTGCATTCACGGTAAACTATGTCGGCTCAGTCGGAAATGACCTTTTTGCCACGATACTTTTGCAATACTTCCGTGATACGGATTGACTCCAGCCCTAAATGTTGTCATTTTCTACCACAGGGGCCCTTTAAAACAATTAAAACAACACAAACATTGTAGAACTCTAATCATTTGGGAGGTGGAGGAGAGAAGTCATATATGAGCAGCTTGAAACCTAGAAAGGGTATCACACTGTCCCATAGGTGGAAAGTAGAGAGGGGGGGTTGGTGGAGGGACGGGGGAAGCTGCTGAACCTCATCCCGTCACCTGCAGCTTCGTGGCGGGGTGGAAATCAGGGGACGCTCCCTTCTGACTGAGTTTCATTAACCTGACTGCATGTACCAAAAGCCCTGGTATTAGACTTAATCAAACACAACCCGCCACACACACTGCTGTCTTGTAGGTCACCCTGGGACGCCCATCAAGGGGCCAATGTGCAATCATACACACACACACACACACACACACTTGAACGCACGCACACACACATGCACGGATACACTCTGGCAGCATTAAATATCAGACTCTGCCACCACATACCCGAAATTGAATTATTTTTAAAGGGGTCATATTAGCTACAGTAGACCAACCAACCATCATTTGATGGTCTGGAAGTGTGTCCAAAACTTTAGGTCACATGGTTAAATATTAATCTTGAGAGGAAGTGATTTAAACATCAAATGGAACCTTAAAATGTCTCCCACTCATGGATGTGATTTATTTTCTTATTGAAAGTTCTCTATCAACTCTCAAGACTAAAGTGTATTATTTACACATGAAGTGCAACATATATTGCCATTGCAAGTTGTAAAACTACAAGAGCACATTGCTAGTTCTCAAGGACTGCAGCCAATGCTGGTTCCATCCTTGCATTTTATGTCATCAAAGACGGAGTCAATTAGATTAAGATCACTTTATTGGTCAAATGCTAACAAGGTCCAACTGAAATTTGACTTCCACTTATAAACCCTCCGAAACGAACGCATACATATACAGGTTTTTTGGAGAGGTGCGGGGGGTTACCACACTGGGCGCCCTGGTTGCCAGCTCACTTCCCACCAGATTTTTACAGTCTCCTGTTTGTTAGCTCGACTCTCTAACATCTAGGATACCTGCCTCCTGGAAGGTGAAGCGTGGGAAATCTATGGTCAGTCACCAATGGATCTATTTAGTGCCAGGGAGATACAAAAGGTTGTGCGTCTCTGACGTAGGCGTAATGATATAAACGTATACAATCTGCTCTCTTAACACATGGTTGACACTTGGGAGTAACGTTTTTGTGTGACGCGGGCTTCCAATTGGCTCATTCGTCCTCCCCTGAAACTATTCCCCAGGTCGTTGCTGTAAATGAGAATGTGTTCTCAGTCAACTTACCCGGTAAAATAAAGGGTGAAAATATGTATATGTCCAAACATATGTAGGTCATACAACACACACACACATGCAGATACACGGACCTGCCAAGTTGGTTTATACAACCACCATACAGCCATGTCATACTCAGGCTTTGCATTTTGAATATTACTCCATACACGGTGGGTTTACACTTACAAGGAGTGAAAAGGATTTTTCCATTTAAAAATGTAATGGAGTAAAAGGGGTTTTTACTATAGATATGTACAGTACAGTAGGAGGGATGGTTGTATTTAAGAGGCCTGTAAAAGTCTCCCACCGGCAGTATTGTCCTCGCAATGCTACTTACTGACAGACAACACTAAAACGTACCTTCATCAAAAGAAGTCTGGCAAATGTTATGAGATTTGTCAGAATGAAAAGAGACAGGATTTCTCCTTCCCCTTTTCAGCATGCATAATGTTTACGCTTTTCTTGGAAAGGGTGTTTAGGGCTCTCTAAATTAGTGAAACCTTTGGTGTAATTTTGATTAATTGGTCGTGGATAGGGGCAGACACACACACGCACACATACTGTACACAGACACGCACACATGCACGTGCACTGTACACACACATTTGCACACACATGCACCCCCCCCCACCCCACACACACCCCAGAAGTGTGACAGGTTGCTCCCCAGCCTGCCCTTCAGACCCTCTAGATGTAGGGGGCCCTTGGGGGCATTGTGGAGCTTGCGGCGGGTAACCAGGTGTCCACCCAGGCGGGTCCACCCACTCTGCAGACAACCCTCATCAAGCCACTGCCCTCCACAGATCCATCTTCCACTGACACTTCATTTAGACTGCATTAATGTGGAATTAAGGGCTGTTGGCAGGGTCTGGCAGGGCCTGACAATCCCACAGCACCAGCAGTTATCCTCGTCCTCTCCTGGGAAAGAGAGAGAGAGAGCGAGAGAGAGAGAGGGAACGAGAGAGAGGAGCCAGGCTCCGATTCTGAATAGGGCCAGATAAGGCGTTTTCAGTCCTACAGGCACAAAGCTGAGGAGGTGATTAGAGTTCTCTCTCTCATTCAACCTCAGTCATCACTACTGCTAATCAACTAAAGGAATGCGTAAGGTTTTCTCAGATTCAAAAGAGATCATCAGAACCATTTGAAGTGCAGATATCAGCTCTATGTACAGAATCTTTGGTGTGGGTGGGCGATGGATATAAATCTGTTTTGAATAGTCACCTAATTATCAAATCTCAGAGTTGGACTGTAAAAGCCTGGTGAGTGCAAATGCTATACGGCTTAATCCATATCACTCACTGCCTCATTCTCATGGTCTTACTGTATCTGCTGATGAAAGGTAAAGCAATGGGTCCAGAGCTAGACCTAATGTAGAAGGCCCAATATCCATCTCCAAGCTCACAACTGAACATAGCGAACAGCATTTGGTAAGGAGTGTATGCGATGTATGACGTGTTCGCACTCAGATGAGAGTTACCAGATCGTATCAGGAAGACGCTCACAGTGTGTGAGCATCACTTTGAAATATCACACACACACATATCCGGACTCACCTACCACAGTCTGGCTCACGCTTGCAAATCCATACTCGAATGCACACACACACACACGCACACACACACACCATCTATGTACATGAGTCGATCAATATTTATCAACAGCACAAAGTCACGATACACTATAATACTACTCTCTCTCAACTCCTCCTCAAGAAAATCCATGCATTTGCATCTTCTACAGTAGCAAGGGATCCATTCATATGCCGCCATAAGCCTTCCAGACTCCAGCATGAGAAGCAAAATCCAAGTGGATATCAGAATGTTTGAGCTGCCCTGGATGACCGAGGAGGAGTCGATCACGGGGTAGGAGTCAGGTCAGCCCCCCCCCCCCCAAGCCCCCACACTCCTCCATTGCAACCCCACTGTCTCAGGGGAGTTCACAGCGAGGGTCCCCCCCCCCCCCCGAACCTTCGTCACTGACCAGGCGGTTGAGAGGCACAGAGATACCCCCTTAAGAAGCTTTGCGCTCGGGAGGAAACTTAATCTCCTTTTTTAACGCCATCCCAAGGCTCTTCAACGAACCCTGAATAGAGCGTGGAGCTTGGGTGCGAGGGAGGGAGGGAAGGAAGGAGGGAGGAGCCGGCTGTGGAGTATCTCCCAGCCCACATGGCAGCCCAGCCCCAAATCTGAATATCTGAGCCACAGCGGAGAAGCTGAGACGCTCCCAACGCCAGCATAGGAATTAGCCCTCCGACAGGCCGCGCTAAATCCCAACTCCCCTCCCTCTGCTCCACACTCCAGCCTCGCCGCCGATACTATGCCCCCCTACTGCAACCCCCCTATTTCCCCCGCACTGCACGTGTCCACTGGGCTAAGGGGCCTGAGATAAAGCGGGAGAGACAGACAGACAGGCAGGTGGTAGCCTTGTACATATCAGTTCAGAGATCTCCTGCATCCCTCTTGGCCTATACACTTGGTTTAAAAACAGGGATAATTTATTTAATTGATCAGTACTTAACAGCTTAAACATACCCCTTGTCAGGGGTTTCTACGACGTCGTCAAGAGTGAGAAGGGAGAAGAGAAAAAGAGCATTCATCACCCAAGTCATTCCTCCTCATGTTTTGGTCAGACTCTGGCCACAAAATGCTGCAGGCAGAGGACACAAAGAGGACTTGCGTCGTGTCAAGAAAGAAGATGACTTTCTCTTCCTCTCTGTCTTTTTCACTCTCTCCCTGGACCCAAGGGGCCAGGGTAAATATTCACACCGACAGACTCGTGCGAGAAATCTCTGAGCTCCTTTTATTTGGAAGGCGGTGTGACAGATTACCGGCGAGTCGGATTCCTCAGTGGCAAAGAGGTAGCAGACCCTCTTTACCCAAAACACATTGGGAGAAGTGCCCTGACATGCTCCTTTAACACCCTGTCAGAAGACTATTCCCGAAGCAAACACAGTCAAGGGTTTCTCTCCACAAGTCAGGCCCCTGCTTATAAACCTCCCCAAGAACGACTTAGCCAGCGTCGAAAGAGCAACGAGAAAGCAAGATGTGGGCAAACCAAACAGACCCTTACAAAGCCCTGGACGTGGAGTAGAGAGTGTGAAGAAAGAGAGTAAAGAGCAGGAAAGGAGAGGTGATCGGGAGTCGGAACACAATTTTGAACACAATCTCTACAGCCGCCGAAAACAGAGCCGAGCTGTATTTCATGCGTGTAGACTCTTGGAGAAGCAATTTGTTTCAATCCTGTCAGAACAATGCTACTGTGCTAATTGTGTCGCCTAGTGGATTTCAGTCACAATACAAATGTGACAAATTTTAACTAATTATGTTTTTTTTTTACATACAGCTAAAAAAGGGGCAAAGTAGCTTTTTGTGATCAAGATTAATTTATCACTCGCTCCGAAAAGTTTTTTATTTGTTATTTATTTGTTTTTATTATTATAGTATTTATTTCTGTTGATTTTACAGAATCTCTGTCCATGGCTTGTCCAAGGACATGGATAATAAAGTATCGTATTACATCATATCGTAACGTGTATTGTATCTATTATAGCAAAATATCACATATTGTATATCGCATCATATGTTTGCACCTGTCACACAAACAACAGAGCAACTGATGACATACTAGCTAGCCTAAACTGCTCTCTTGGCTAATATGTGCATATAAATGACAGGGAAAGTGAGGAGAGTGCATGTGAGTGTGTTGAGTGTGAGTCAGTGAGGAGCTGACCGTATTCTAGACTGAAGGCCCAGTGGAGGCATCTGTAGTGGGGGTGAGACATTCTGGCACGGCCGCGATAATACAGTCCACCCACTGGCTTAGCAAAGGCAGGAAGTATATGAGGAATTCAAAAACCAAAACAATTTACTCTGACCCGAAGAGGTGAAAGATGCCTCTTCTAATACTTTGAAAATGATTTAAACCTCGTAAAAAAATAATACATGTTAAATATATTGCTAGTGCAATGTTCTCTGCATGATTTCGATTTGATATGCTCTAATTGTGTCCAGAACTTGCATGATCGAACTCACTCAATAGGCGTCATTGGGTCCGTCTTTACTGACCACATCGAGTCAGGACCTTGGAATTAACATCTCACCTCCAAGAGGGAAAGATCAACGGAGCACCAGCGGGATATCATTTAGGGTGTCAAGTAGGTGGCTCAGAGATCAAACACTAGACGTCAGTGGGGGTGTTGCTGGGTGGCGTGCCAAATGGCACTCTATTCCCTATAACGATTTTGATCTTGGAGATGTCGGGTTTGATCTCTATGTAAGGAATAGGGTGCTCTTTGGGATGCAGCCTGGCATCTGAGTGAGAACTATTTCACAGGCTGAGCTGACATGGCTGGTGTGGACCAGAGAAGAGCAATCTCTCTCGCTTTCTCTCTTTCTTGAAGAGCTTAATTGTGAAATAAACAAGAACACAATAAATGGTGCTGATCACTTAAAGTCTTATCTAATTTAAAATAATGAATTTATACATTTTTCATGTGATGTGATTGATTCAGTGTAAAAAATTATGCAAGTTTTATTGGTGGTGAAGTTCATTTAATTGTTTTGTTAGGCGCAGAACACTGAGTTCCCTGAGAAATTTGTCAAATATACTTAGTTTTAGTCAACAGCAAACAGAATGTAATGAAATTATCAGACCGGTGTCCAGTCTTACAACTATGTAGTACATGAGGTTAAAATGTTACTCCTTCACACTTGTTTAACACTTGGCCAGAGACCTGACGGACAGCTTCCATGGTGCGCTGTGTGTTGGACAGGCTCCCAGTGGACGCCAAGTGGCCATTTTGTGTCAACTGTGTTGTACCACCTCAGAGAACGAGTCCAGGGAAGAAACCTTTGTCACCCTCTAAAGCAGGAGCATAAACTGGGTTAAATGGTCCAATGGAAAATGTATTTACAGGTACCGGTACCATGGCAATGAAGGTTCACTTGGCTCTAAAAAGAGGGGGCTGAGATGAGGGGCACATTGAAACGTGTGCGGGGTAAATGGAAATGTAGATATTATTTTAGATGAGGACTTAATGAATGGATTCAAAGGGGGAAGGGAGGAGAGAGGGAGTGGTCAATAATTCAGAGATTCTTACATTGAAAGAAAAAAGCCAAATAGATCGTCCAGCCATTCATTCTCTGTGGAACTGTCTTAATTAGAATTCAATTTAGTGGTGTGTGTGTGTGTGTGTGTGTGTGTGTGTGGTTGGGAGGGGGACATTGGACCCCCCTTTTTTTTTATTCCTTCGCCTCTGTAGTCTGCCTGATGGGCTCTCAAATACATTCCACTTGAGCCCCGAGCAGACTTAGATACACTTGTCACATAATCAAATGTGAAATACAAAGTACTGTATGGTGAAAGGGGCGAGAGACTTTATTCGAAGGGAAAGGGGGAAATAATTTACTTTTTTCTCTCTCTCCAGCAGCTCTAGTTCCAGCCAGTCGCTTGCTGCTTTCATGTCATTTAGATGAGTGGTTAATAAGGCGGAGCGTTAAAAGGATTATGATCCTGTTGGGCCGTGGCCGGGAGGGGGGAGAGGGGTTGGGGGCGGGTAATGCTTCTGAGGAAGGTTTTCAGGGAGCTGGGGGGAGGGGGGGGGTACAGTGCATGGACAGAGGGGAGAGTATCCTGCTCACTGTCAAGACTCATTTAGCCAGAACTAAGCAGTCCAATAGGCCCTGAGCTTCTCCAATTATACGAAATATCGTATTCTGGGCCAGAGGGGATTTTCCCTAAAGACCCTCCATGATATCTCCTCTCCTCCCTGCTTTGCGTTAATGAAGACTCCTCAAAAAGTTGGCCAATCTGGGCTAGGTGTTGAGAGGTATTGGCAAGCCAGTAGGGGAGTCCTGGGGATTGGGGTTTGGGATTGGGATAGGCAGGGGGAAGAAAAGGAGGAATCTTTGGGCTCCAAATCTTCCACCCTGGCCCTGTGGAGATTTACAGGTCCCTGTGCTGGAAATCCAAAAATAAAGCTTAAGAAAAATAAGGCTCCTGAAAACTTAGCATTGTTACACTTGAGGATAGTGCAGTGTGGTTGGACTGTGAAAAGTAGGTGAGCTGTCAAAGGCTTGCTATGGAAAGAGGCTCTTACAGGTAGGCTTTACCAGAGAAGACCTGTCACCAGTCTCTCAGAAATGTCAGAATGTCACCTGGTATGTAGCTAAGGAAGAGGAAGGGTTCAATTAAAGCAAACTTCTCCCTGCAGAGTCTTACCATAAGAGACAGATTCTGAGTCACCATGGCTGGTCGCTTGCCATTGGCTGCCATCCCCCGACGCCTTCCTTCCACAGGCGAGCCACTTCTTTGCTAGAGCCCATTTTCCGCAATCTGCGTGGATCAGCTCCCTCTCGCTCACACTCCCAGCTCGCTCTGCCAAGAACGAAGAAGACACAAGCCTCCTACTTCCTCCCCCACCACAACCTCGCCACCCCACCCCCGACTCACAGCACCCAGCTCCTTCTCCTCCTTCTTAAACACATCTTTAATTCACACAACTTTGAAGTGGCACTCCGGCAAATGCACTCAATCAATTATAAATGAAATAATCTCCTTATGATATTAGAGATTTTGAAAAGTCTAAGAAATGCCGGGAGATTAGAGAGCCCAAATCAGTTTTAGCGGTATCTAAAGTGACAGCAGGAGAATCATAGGAAGGAGCGGGTAGAAACTTAAAATGATTATGTAGATCTGTGTCACCGGCGAATGTTTCTGCAAATCCCCGCTGGATCTACCGCGACGGAGGAACCAGATTATTCCCTGGCCTTATTTAAAAAGGGCTGCAGCGCTTAAGTGGCTTTTCAAAAGGAAACATTTATACATATACACACACCATATATTTACGGCTATGACTACTCCCTCTCTTGACTATAGCTACGTTTCCCATTAACATGTCCAGTGATTTTTTGTTTGTTTGTTGTCACGCTTACAAAGTTCGCATAGAAAATAGATGCGACAATTACCTGCAAGGTTGCATTTCCATTCAACTATCTGGTGTCGACAAAAACAGCTGGATGTAATGAAGTCACACATTTAAAAAAATAATACTTTTACGCAAAAAAAACCTAGTGTCGAATAAAAATGTAGAGGTTGAAGTGTTTCCATTAGCCATTTAGTCAAATTGCGCATTAATAAATTGGCGACAGCCTGTGTGCCCTCCCACCTATCTGTTTCATGCCTCAGGTAGCATGTGAAAGCCAGCATGCATAGAATGCAATCATTTACTAATATGGTGGAACTTGTCAGCCAACCAGAAAAGCAAGGTGTAGCAATTCAGGCATTCTTGAAAGTCAGGAGCATCCTTGTCCTGCAAAGAGGCCTTGTTTTTATTGTCAGAAAAAAAGAGACATTTGCAAGCAGTAGGCATTTAGAATTAAATGTGGAGTGGAGCTTTAAAGTTACGCGCTGACATCACGTGCCCTGGAAATCATCCTTTATTAAAATAAAACCGTTTCCATCCTAATTTACCAAAATAAAGAACGTTTGACACAAGAAAGATCCACCCGTCAAACGGATAAAAATGTTGTTGATCTTTAGAAAATGTCTCCTATATCTGTCGTTTCTATTACACGTCACAATGTTTTTTTGTGAATACACCCGGGTCAATGGAAACCTGCCTTGTGACTTCAGCCACTTCTAGCAGCCCTCAAAAGTCGTATTTGACCCCTGAGGCACAGTCAAGAGCATTACATGACCATGTATTGTAACATGTTATAGAAATACATCAGTTGAAGTTTATAGCAGAGCTCTTAAACGAGACGGAATCGAGTTAAAGTTCATGCCAAACAGGAAATATTGCTTACTTTCAACATAGTCTCATTAGAATATGTAAAAATAAAAAAAATGGTGACATTTAACCATTTTAGTTATGTGACATAAGCTGACATATGTGTTCATTTGGGGTTATTTTTCAGTATGCAACCAGGAATTGACACAGAGGGGAAGTACCAATAAGGTGAGTGATCTGACAGGTCTGGTCCAATGAAATTACTCTGTGTGAGAGGATTATGGGGTCAGAGTGCGATGGTAACTTGGCAACCAGTGTCAACATGCCCTAAACATATTTTTACATGCTGGACAAAAACTGGTAGAATCAATGTTGTTTCCACTTCATTTCAACAAAAAAAGGTAATGTGATGACTTTGAATCAATGTGGAAAACTGATTGGATTTGAAAAAGGTCATCAACCTAAGGGAATTTTGTCTTTTTGTAACCTATATTTTAACCTAAATCCAATGAAATGTTGAAAAGTTTTGTTGATTTCACGTTCGTTGACAACTCAACCAAATTTGTATCAAAACTAGACGTTAAACTGACGTCTGTTCCCAGTGGGTATTATGGCATCCATATTATAAAGTCCCAGTTGACAGACATTCCTCATTTGGATGCCGTACAGTACTACTAGTTTCAGTCTTAGCTGAATATATTCTCCATGACCATTACTCACAATGTTAAAAAATTGAATTATGGCCCAGTGCACATTTATTTTCTATCATGCTGTGGTCCATTCATCTTTGATTACACCTTTCAGATGATATAAATTAGCCCTATCCACTGTGTATAGGGTTGATGGATGGCAGGGAACGATATGAAACACACTGATCAATATCATGGATTCGGCTCTGTGTTCCAAGGCTACTCCGCTCAGCCAATTCACATGTTTCTAATTTCTGCTGCGAGCCTCTGAGTCCATGCAATATATTGTCCCATTTATACTGTGCAGCTGTACATACTGAATCTTAACTAAACTACATTGATGATGGTCTTATGACAATGATAAGGAGTAGGGATGTCCAAAAATGTACACCGTACAAAATATTCCTCCAGTTATCCCAGTCAGGTCAAGAATCTCGGATCTAAGGCCGTACTGTATATATATATCAAGCGTCTCCGAGTAGGAGTGCTGATTTAGGATCAGTTTTGCCTTCTAGATAACAACGGAGACAAGTATATGGACAGGCTGACACGCTTGATACATACGGCTCCTGAAGTCACTCAGTATCACCTATTATCTCCCTCTTCTTTCTTCTTACCTCATCCTCACTCTCTGAATCCCTGCTAGTCTGGGGGGTTCTGTCCTGCTGTGAGCCTGCCTCAGATCCTTCATTCTTCCCTATGGATCACTTTGATTCTCCAGGAAAGTCCTGTCTATTGTCATCATTTTCTCTTTAGTAAGAGAAAGCAGAAATCAATGGAAGGCTAAGAGTAGGCTAAGAGTCCCAGGGGGTCAGGCTTCAGAAGTCGTTGACGAAGGTGTCGAAGGTGAACCCCTAACAAGCTCGTGGGGATGCTGGCGGGTAACAGAAAACGTCAGTAAGGGCCCTGTCAATGCCTGGAAGGAAAGGTAAGACAGGAATGATGAGGGCCCCGTACACACTCAAGTTTTACAACTGATGCAGAATGCATTTGGCACAATTGTTGGAACACAACGGAGAGTTTTTCAGTACAAAAATAATAAAACAAGTATTGTGTAAAAAATTTTGTGCAGACAAAAATCTCCTTTGTAAGCACATGTCAGTTGTATCACGACCATCGTGTTATGTGTTGTACATCAGTTGTACTGCCGGAGTGTGTAGAGACCGGATATGGAGAGGCTGGATTTGGTCCGATCGTTGATGTTTTCCAAACCACATCAAACTCCACTCATTCATATAACTGACCAAATTGTTCCAACTCACGGTCGGGCTCAGTGATATTGGAGCCACTAGAAGGGTTTATCCAATACAAACTTGTCACATTGCAAGCAACTCTGCGTTATTTCAAACCAAAATGAGGTCCTGCCCTTTTTAAAAGCTTAATCTCACCCATCTTCAAGACACATATTAATAGCCCAGTGCTCACTATGTGAAATCAAAAATATGAATGAATGCATGTGTGGCTGAGTGAGGAGGAGGCAGGGTTAAAGAGATTGACATCTTCATGTTTGAGTAATTATCACCACTTGAGGCCTGAAGAGAGGGGTGGGCGGCTCTCTCTTAGCTGTCTCGTTGTCGTGGTTAAACTGTGTGCCCTTGTTGATTGATGATGAAAAGAGAACATACACCCACACCCCTCTTGGGAGGATGGCAGAATGTGTGTGTGTGTCCAGAGACCCAGGCAGCTGGCCTCATATATATACACACACACACACACACACACACACCCACACACACACACACACCTGAAAGTATAATGAATAAGTCATAATGCATTATTCACACACATATAGATCAGCATGGAGTGATAGCGATACACACGCACACACATGTTGGAAGCTTGCATGCACGTGCACACACACACACACACATGCACATGATTCAAGCTTGCACACACGCGCACGCACACACAGGCAAATTATGCAAGCTCGCACGGATGTACACACACATATGCACATGATGCAAGCTTGCACGCACACACGCACACGCACACACACACATTCACGACGCAAGCACACACACACACACATGTCCGTCCACCCCCCCCCCACACACACACACAAACACACATTACTTTATCATAACTGTGACAGGACAGGCAAGTCATATCCCCATGTTATTTGCCTGCACTGTCATCAGATCCTCAGTCTCTCCCCAGAGAGTTCCCTCTTCATTCATATTCATGAGCTTTATGTGATATGTCCCCAAGGGTCCTTCTACTGGGGCCTCAAGAGGCCCCTGGGCCAACCAACACCAACAAATCATTACAGACACACACATTGTGTCACTGTATTTGTACAATTTTACTATAGGCCTACACGGGATTTTGAATGGCTAAATAACTAAACGTTGGCCTTCTTCTTCTAAGGTTTTTAAAAAACAAGCAACAATCGTGAATGACAACATCTAACCCAAACCCTTATCCTAAACCTGGTTCGTATCCAAATCCCCATACCCTGACACATCATACTCTTTCCCAAACCTCTCTTTCGTTATTCAGGTTTTTGTTCAGTCTGATGTTTTGTTTAGACTCCATTTAGACCCCATTTCTAAAATTGTAAAGTGACTTTGGTTCCGTCAAAAGCGCTATGTAAGTCCCATGTGTTATTATTATGAAATCAACTGTACTGAAATGACCAAGTATGAAAACGTCTAAATATTGACTTAGGAGTGGAAACATTCCAAGCCAACGTATTTAGAGACAATTCCATTATTTTTTATAACATGAAGTTGCAGCATTCCCTTTACATGCCTTTCTCATGGTTCACCACCCTGTTTCAGCCCTACAGGCAGCTAATCAACTGATCATTAGGAACAGATAGGTAAACAAAGATATCCATTATCCATCAGCTGTGCCCAGCTGTGCTGTGTGTGTGTGTGTGTGTGTGTGTGTATGTGTGTGTGTGGGATTATCTAACGAGGAAACAGCAGTGCTCACCCCTGGGGTCCCCAGTGATGATCTGACAGGCCACCACAGTCTCTTTACATGGCCAGTTGGGCCCAGCAAGACTCCTTTCAGTCTGGAGTAAAGTGTGTGTGTACTGTATGTGTGTGGGTGCGTGCGTGCCTGGGTGCGTGCGTGGTTCAGACAATTGGGGTGGGGGGGTTTAGTGCAGTGGGGTAGAACAAGAAATTGGTGCTAGGGGAGGGCATAGCTGAGCTGTCAATATCACCAAATGCCTAATGATCCTAGCTGCAGTCTAAAGGTGGATGAGGTCTATGCACAAATACACACACGATGGTAAGAGTTTCCAGACTGTGGTGGCATAGAATTACACGTAGAGGAATTGGCGGGTCTCTGTATAAAGTAAAATTGTTCTGGTAATAAACTTGAATCCACACATTACAATGAATGTAGATTACTTTTCATAGGTTATTTTGTCCCTGTTTCTGGTGATCCATTACAATGAATGCTGATTACTTTTCATAGGTTATTTTGTCCCTGTTTCTGATGATCCATTACAATGAATGTAGATTACTTTTCATAGGTTATTTTGTCCCTGTTTCTGGTGATCCATTGCAATGAATGTAGATTACTTTTCATAGGTTATTTTGTCCCTGTTTCTGGTGATCCATTACAATGAATGTAGAGTACTTTTATTTTTTTCCTTTATTTAACAAGGCAGGTCAATTAAGAACAAATTCTTATTCATAATGATGACCTACCGAGAGGCAAAAGGCCTCCTGTGGGGACAGGGGATTAAAAACATATCACAACAAAAGAGACACCACAATACTACATAAAGAGACACCTAAGATAACAAAGCAACATGGTAGCAACACAACATGACAACAATGCAACATGGTTGCAGCACAACATGGCAGCAACACAACATGGTAGCAACACAACATGACAACAATGCAACATGGTTGCAGCACAACATGGCAGCAACACAACATGGTAGCAACACAACATGACAACAATGCAACATGGCAGCAGCACAACTTGGTAGCAGCACAAAACATGGTACACACATTGTTATGCACAAACAAAAGCGCAAAGGAGAAAAAGGTGGCGTCAACAATACATCACATGAAGCAGCCACAAGTGTCAGTAAGAGTGTTCATGATTGAGTCTTCGTATGTAGAGAACTGTCCAGTTGGAGTGTCTTTTGCAGCTTGTTCCAGTCGCTAGCTGCAGCGAACTGAAAAGAGAAGCAACACAGGGATGTGGGTGCTTTGGGGATTTTTAATTTAACAGAATGTGACAGGCAGAAAGGGTGTTGTATCTGGAGGATGAGGGATGCAGAAGGTACAAGGGGAAGGAAAAGTATGTGAACCCTTTAGAATGACCTGTATTTCTGCATAAATTGGTCATCAAATTTGATCTGATCTTCATCTAAGTCACAACAATAGACACACAGTCTGCTTAAATTAATAACACACAAACAATTATAATTTTTCATGTCTTTATTGAACACACTGTGTAAACAATCACAGTGCAGGTTGGAAAAAGTTTGTGAACCCTTGGATTTAATAACAGGTCCTTTGGCAGCAATAACCTCAACCAAACGTTTTCTGTAGTTGCGGATCAGACCTGCACTAATGTCATGACGAATGTTGGACCATTCCTCTTTACAAAACTGTTTCAGCTCCACAATATTCTTGGGATGTCTGGTGTGAACCACTCTCTTGAGGTTATGCCACAGCATCTCAATCGGGTGGAGTTCAGGACTGACTGAGCCACTCCAGAAGGCGTATTTTCTTCTGTTCAAGCCACTCTGTTGTTGATTTACTTCTGTCTTTTGGGTTGTTGTCCTGTTACATCACCTAACTTTTGTTGAGCTTCAATTGGCGGACAGATAGCCTTACATTCTCCTGCATACAGGAGATCATCTTGGGAATTAATTTATCTTTTTTTCGTTGATGATAGCAAGCTGTCCAGGCCCTGAGGTAACAAAGCAGCCCCAAACCACGATGCTCCCTCCACCATACTTTACAGTTGGGATGATGTTTTGATGTTGGTGTGCTGTGTCTTTTTTTTCCTCCACACATAGTGTTGTGTGTTCCTTCCAAACAACACAACTTTAGTTCATCTGTCCACAGAATATTTTGCCAGTAACGCTGTGGAACATCCGGGTGCTCTTTTCTGAACTTCAGACGTGCAGCAACGTTATTTTTGGACAGCAGTGGCTTCTTCCGTGGTGTCCTCCCATGAACACTATTCTTCTTTAGTGTTTTACATTTCATAGATTCATCAACAGAGATGTTAGCATCTTCCAGAGATTTCTGTAATTATTTAGCTGGCACTCGAGGATTCTTCATTACCTCATTGAGCATTCTGCGCTGCGGAATTGCAGTCATCTTTGCAGGACGGCCACTCTTAGGGAGAGTAGCAACAGTGCTGAAATATCTCCATTTATAGACAATTTGTCTTAAGATGGACTTTTAGAGATACTTTTGTAACCCTTTCCAGCTTTATGCAAGGTAACAATTCTTAATCTTAGGTCTGAGATCTCTTTTGTTCGAGGCAGGGTTCACATCAGGCAATGTTTCTTGTGAATAGCAGACTCAAATTTTGTGAGTGTTTTTTATGGGGCAGGGCAGCTCTAACCAACATCTCCAATCTCGTCTCATTGATTCGACTCCAGGTTAGTTGACTCTTGACTCCAATTAGCTTTTGGAGAAGTTATTAGCCTAGGGGTTCACATACTGTTTCCAACCTACACAGTGAATGTTTAAATTATCTATTCAATATAGACAAGAAAAATACAATAATTTGTGTGTTATTAGTTTAAGCAGACTGTGTTTGTCTATTGTTGTGACTTTGATGAAGATCAGATCAAATTTTATGTCAAATTCATGCAGAAATACAGGTAATTCGAAAGGGTTCACATACTTTTTCTTGACACTGTATCTCGAATAGAGGGAAGTGAGGCCTAAGAGGGTTTTATAAATAAGAATCAGGGGCTAATAACTTTAGAGATAGGGAAAGGACCAATAAAACGGGGGGAAAGTTTGCGGGACTCCAACCTGAGGGGCAGATCCCGAGTGGACAACCATACCCTCTGCTCAAGATGGTAGCAGAGAGCAGGGGTCCAGTGGTGTTCCGCCTGTCACCGTTACCTGGAGGTGGTCTTGAGAAGAGCAGCTTGGGCTCCCTTCCAGGTATGACGATAGCAACGGACCAATACCTGGGCAGAAGCTGTGCTGACCTCTGCCTCTTACTTTGGGGGCGAGCATCGCCCCTGCGGAGGTATAGTGCCCGGGAGAAGGTCGATGGCACAGTCATAGGGCCAATCATGAGAATGCCAGATGGCACAGGCCTTGCTAAAAACACCCTGGAGGTCCTGGTATTCCGCTGGAACGGCAGAGAGTTTTGGGGCTTCTCCCAAGCCTGCAAGAAGACGTCAAAGTGCAGGCAGCGCCGACTTCAGGTAATGCGCATGGCAAAACTACCTCCAATCCAGGATAGAACCAGCAGCCCAGAGGATTGATCCAACCTAGTGTCATGACGTTGGCCTGGGGTTAGGTTTATGACAGTCATAAATACCTCTTCCCCCCTTTTTCCTCTCTCTACCCTACTGATGTTACATTTACAAACCCCTTTGGTTAACATAGAGATTCTGGGAACATCAGAAGGTGGGGGGAAATGAACTATATTCTGGTAATCCGACCAATTGAACATATGCGGTGGTACTTAATGAATATGATGTCAGTTCGGTTGTCATCTGAGACATTCTCAGTCTACACATCAGAGTTATCTGATTCACATGGAATTGTTGTTCAATTTAAATGTTTGAATATGAAATTATTCGTGATGGGATGAAATGTGATTTTAGCTTCTATAATGTGAGATTTGGGTTTTCATAAGGTTAGGGCCCTGCTCAATCAGTGGCCCACCCCTGTGAAGGGACATGGGCTATAAAACTTTTCAAACACGCCCTCCTCTCCCTTCCTATATAAAGCCTTGACGACAATATAACCTCCTGTTCCGAGGATGTGAGGACGACGGTCCGATGTCAGAATGGTTCAGATAATAACTACAGAATGAAGCCAACATCAGCGTGAGCTTTGGTTGCGAATGGTATGAACTTTGAACTCTTATTCACTACACAAGTGATACCTCCTAGCCGTTGAATTAGCAACCGCAGCTGCAAACGCAGGTTAGGAAGGAACAGACAGAGTATCCCGTCTACCACACAACGACGTTACTACAAAGTATCCAATTTACCACCAGAGACATTCTTCAAAGGACAAAGGACTCGGTTTGGCAACACGGCCTTCAGTCTACCACCTACCTACTGAAGCGCAGCTCAGAGTAAATATTTATTGCATTTTCCTTTTCCAAATGGGCGGTAATTTAGAATGTATAAGATACTGTATTTACGATAGCACAGCTTCGCCCTTTGTTCCTCAGTCTTCCCGCTCTTTCACTCAAACCCAGCCCTTTTCTTTTGTGTAACCAGCTGTCATATCTGTTTCGCCCGCTAGGGACGTTTTCCTTTATGACGTAATTTGTAATCAAGTTATGATTTAATTATGTGTATGTGTAATTCTGTGTGATTAGTTAGGTATTTAGTAAATAAATAATTAAACCCAATTTTGTATTGCTGATTCAACTTGTTAGCCAGGGTTCGTGCAGATAACCAAGAATTTACAACTTTCAGATGAGACTGAATTAAGGTGACGATTATTGAATATTGACTGCTATTGATGTAAAATATTACTAGGCCTTTAAGAGTTTATTAGGAAGATAACAGTTCTATAAATATTATTTTGTGGTGCCCCGACTCTCTTGTTAATTACATTTACATGATTAGCTCAATCAGGTAATATTGATTACGGAGAAATTATTTTATAGAATAGCATGTCATATCACTTAATCCGGCATAGCCAAAGATATGACACTAGGATAGAAACAGCAGCCCAGAGAATCGATTAGAATTATTGCGCATCTGGAGCCAGGAGAACCCCAAAACCACGGGTGCATGGGGGTATTTAATGGGCAGGAACTGAATACTCTCACTGTGATTGCCCGACACTCTCAGGTTAATGGGAAATGTAGTATGGGTGACTCTGCCAATAGAGCGCCCATCCAACGCTCTGATGTCCATGAGAATGGAGAGGGGTTGTGTGGGGATTCCCAGCTCCGACACCAGGGTTGCGTCCATAAAGCTTTCGTCGACCCCAGAGTCAATGAGCACCCGGAGAGATTTGGACTGGTCACCCCACAACAGGGTAGCATGGAGAGGGGTATGAGCAATGGAGGATGAGAAATTCCCCGTACGGCTCACCAGCATACTCATACCTACTTGATGAGCCTCGGTTTTTAATGGGCAGGTAGCTAAGAAACATCCAGTTGCTCCACAATACAGACAGCTCTGGGTGTTAAGTCTGCGTAAGCGCTCAGCCAGAGAAAATCTAGCCCTACCCAGTTGCATGGGCTCCAAAGTAGGCGAGTCGGCAGCCCTCTGTGATTCCGGAGAGAACTCGGGTGACATCGGATTCACTCGGGCATGTAGACCTCGGGGTTCTCTGGGATTCCTCGGAGACAAGGTGAGAATCGAGGGCGAGTGATGGCGACAGGGCACAGATTCCCTCTCTCTCCTACGTTCTCGTAGCCGCTCATCAATCCGGATGGTCAAGACTATGAGGGAGTCGAGGTCTATGGGCAGCTCCCGGGCTGCGAGATTATCTTTGGTCACCTCCGATAATCCGTGAAGGAACATGTCGAACAATGATTCCGGGTTCCAGGCACTCTCAGCCGTCAACGTGCGAAAATCCACTGCGTAATCTGCCACACTACGGGAGTCTTGACGTAGCTGGAGCAGGTTACGCGCATCCACTTTCCCGGACAATGGAGAATCAAACACCTTCCGTACTTCCACCACGAACTCCTCCAAACTGAGGCAGACGGCGGACTGTAGCTCCCACACCACCGTAGCCAAGGCGAGTGCCCTCCCAGACATCAGCGTTATGATGTACGCTATCTTCGAGTGGTCGGAGGAGAACGAAGAAGGCTGCAGCTCGAAGATGAGGGAACACTGGGAGAGAAAGGCCCGGCAGGTTCCAGAATCTCCAGCGTAGCGCTCCGGAGGTAAGCAGGGTTCCCGGTACCCTGGGGTAGGCTGGGAAGAAACGGCACTGGTGGCGGGGTTTCTGAGAGTTTGGGGGATTACTGGTGTGGCCCGCTGCCTAGTAGGGAATCCACGGAATTGCTCCAAAAATGTATCAAACGCCTGGTCATTATATTCTGCCAGGGTATGGAGTCCCTCTATAAGGCATTGCAGTAACTCCTTGTGCCTTCCAATGGTGGCTCCTTGCTGGGAGACAGCATTGTGGAGCTGGTCTGAGTCTGCTGGGTCAGTCATGGCCAGTTCGTACTATCACGACCCAGATGCAGACACAGGAGGCGGATGGTACAGTTTTCAGATGATTTATTGTAAACACGGGGCAGGCAAAGGGCAGGTCGTGGACAGGCAGGGGTTCGTGATCAGAGTCAGGCAGGTAGAGGACGGCAGGCAGGCTCGGGGTCAGGGTAGTCAGAACAATCAGAACCGGGAAAACTAGGAAACAGAACTTGAGAAAAAGGAAAACAGGAAAGCACTCTGGTAAGACCTGACAAGACAAGACGAACTGGCAACAGACAAACAGAACACAGGTATAAATACACAGGGGATAATGTGGAAGATTGGCGTCACCTGGAGGGGGGTCAAGTCGGTTAGGACATCTAGTTTTGGCAAGACGGTTAGGACATCTAGATGACACAAGTCATTTTTCCAACAATTGTTTACAGACATTCCAGTGGGTCAGAAGTGGGTCAGAAGTTTACATACACTAAGTTGACAGCTTGGAAAATTCCATAAAATGGTTTTAGACATGGCTTTAGAAGCTTCTGAGAGGCTAATTGAAATCATTTGAATCAATTGGAGGTGTACCTGTGGATGCAGTTCAAGGCCTACCTTAAACCTCAGTGCCTCTTTGCTTGACATCATGGGAAAATGAAAAGAAATCAGCCAAGACCTCAGAAACAAAATTGCAGACCTCCACAAGTCTGCTTCATCCTTCGAAAGCAATTTCCACACAGCCGTCATACCGCTCAGGAAGGAGACGTGTTCTGTCTCCTAGAGATGAATGTACTTTGGTGCGAAAAGTGCAAATCAATCCCAGAACAACAGCAAAGGACCTTGTGAAGATGATGAGAAAACAGGTACACTGCTCCAAAACCGCCATAAAAAAAAGCCTCACAAGGTTTGCAACTGCACATGGGGACAAAGATCGTACTTTCTGGAGAAAGGTCCTCTGGTCTGATGAAACAAAAATAGAACTGTTTGGCCATAATGACCATCGTTATGTTTGGAGGAAAAAGGGGGAGGCTTGCAAGCCGAAGAACACCATCCCAACCGTGAAGCACAGGGGTGGCAGCATCATGTTGTGGGGGTGCTTTGCTGCAGGAGGGACTGGTGCACTTCACAAAATAGATGGCTTCATGAGGTAGGAAAATTATGTGGATATATTGAAGCAACATCTCAAGACATCAGTCAGGAAGTTAAAGCTTGGTCGCAAATGGGTCTTCCAAATCGACAATGACCCCAAGCATACTTCCAAAGTTGTGGCAAAGTCAAGGTATTGGAGTGGTCATCTCAAAGCCTTGACCTCAAACACATAGAAAATTTGTGGGCAGAAGTGAAAAGGCGTGTGCGAGCAAGGAGGCCTACAAACCTGACTCATTTACACCAGCTCTGTCAGGAGGAATGGGCCAAAATTCACCCAACTTATTGTGGGAAGTTTGTGGAAGGCTACCCGAAACGTTTGACCCAAGTTAAACCATTTAAAGGCAATGCTACCAAATACTAATTGAGTGCATGTAAACTTCTGACCCACTGGGAATGTGATGAAAGAAATAAAAGCTGAAAGAAATCATTCTCTACTATTATTCTGACATTTCACATTCTTAAAATAAAGTGACCTAAGACAGGGAATTTTTACTAGGCTTAAATGTCAGGAATTGTGAAAAACTGAGTTTAAATGTATTTGGCTGAGGTGTATGTAAACTTCTGACTTGAACTGTACATACAGTGCCTTGCGAAAGTATTCGGCCCCCTTGAACTTTGCGACCTTTTGCCACATTTCAGGCTTCAAACATAAAGATATAAAACTGTATTTTTTTGTGAAGAATCAACAACAAGTGGGACACAATCATGAAGTGGAACGACATTTATTGGATATTTCAAACTTTTTTAACAAATCAAAAACTGAAAAATTGGGCGTGCAAAATTATTCAGCCCCCTTAAGTTAATACTTTGTAGCGCCACCTTTTGCTGCGATTACAGCTGTAAGTCGCTTGGGGTATGTCTCTATCAGTGTTGCACATTGAGATTTTTTTCCCATTCCTCCTTGCAAAACAGCTCGAGCTCAGTGAGGTTGGATGGAGAGCATTTGTGAACAGCAGTTTTCAGTTCTTTTCACAGATTCTCGATTGGATTCAGGTCTGGACTTTGACTTGGCCATTCTAACTCCTGGATATGTTTATTTTTGAACCATTCCATTGTAGATGTTGCTTTATGTTTTGGATCATTGTCTTGTTGGAAGACAAATCTCCGTCCCAGTCTCAGGTCTTTTGCAGACTCCATCAGGTTTTCTTCCAGAATGGTCCTGTATTTGGCTCCATCCATCTTCCCATCAATTTGAACCATCTTCCCTGTCCCTGCTGAAGAAAAGCAGGCCCAAACCATGATGCTGCCACCACCATGTTTGACAGTGGGGATGGTGTGTTCAGCTGTGTTGCTTTTACGCCAAACATAACGTTTTGCATTGTTGCCAAAAAGGGCCTCTTGGCTGCATCTCTGATCAGTCTTCTCCTTGTATGAGCTGAAAGTTTAGAGGGACGGCCAGGTCTTGGTAGATTTGCAGTGGTCTGATACTCCTTCCATTTCAATATTATCGCTTGCACAGTGCTCCTTGGGATGTTTAAAGCTTGGGAAATCTTTTTGTATCCAAATCCGGCTTTAAACTTCTTCACAACAGTATCTCGGACCTGCCTGGTGTGTTCCTTGTTCTTCATGATGCTCTCTGCGCTTTTAACGGACCTCTGAGACTATCACAGTGCAGGTGCATTTATACGGAGACTTGATTACACACAGGTGGATTGTATTTATCATCATTAGTCATTTAGGTCAACATTGGATCATTCAGAGATCCTCACTGAACTTCTGGAGAGAGTTTGCTGCACTGAAAGTAAAGGGGCTGAATAATTTTGCACGCCCAATTTTTCAGTTTTTGATTTGTTAAAAAAGTTTGAAATATCCAATAAATGTCGTTCCACTTCATGATTGTGTCCCACTTGTTGTTGATTCTTCACAAAAAAATACAGTTTTATATCTTTATGTTTGAAGCCTGAAATGTGGCAAAAGGTCGCAAAGTTCAAGGGGGCCGAATACTTTCGCAAGGCACTGTATATATATACTACATATACTGTACACAGTGCATTCGGAAAGAATTCAGACCCCTCGACTTATTCCACATTTTGTTTTGTTACAGCCTTATTCTAAAATTGATTAAATGTAATATTTCCCTCTTCAACCTACACACAATACTCCATAATGACAAAGCAAAAATGCGGTCATCCAACTCGGGAACTTGGGCCTCTTTCTAGAGCTCCAATCTTCCGACCGAAAGATCACTGACGTCATGATTTGACTTAGTATATTTCAGAGTTTCCAGTTGTCTGGAAAGCACCATAAAACTCATGGTAGGCTAATAAAATAAATGTAAAGTATCAACCAGTGGGTCTTGTGCCGGGAATACAAAGATGGCCAGTTTACAGGAGTGATGTGTCCTATAAGGAGCATTGGTGGCATATCTAATGGCTGAATGGTAAAGAATATCTAGCTGCTAGAGAGCACCCTTATCTGCCAATCTATAAATTACATCTCCGTAATCTAGCATGGGTATGATGGTCATCTGAATCAGGGTTAGTTTGACAGCTATGGTGAAAGGGGAGCGATTATGATAGTGGAAACCAAGTCTAGATTTAACCTTAGCCTGCAGCTTTGATATGTGCTGAGAGAAGGACAGTGTACTGTCTAGCCATACTCCCAAGTACTGGTATGAAGTGACTACCTCAAGCTCTAAACCCTCAGAGGTAGTAATCACACTGGGAGGCATTCTTCTTACCGAACCACATTACCTATGTTTTGGAGGTGTTCAGAACAAGGTCAGGGCAGATAAAGTTTGTTGGACACTATGAAAGCTTTGTTATAGAGTGTTCAACACAAAATCCGGGGAGGGGCCAGCTGAGTATACGACTCTACCATTTGCATATAAATGAACGAGAGAGTTTCCTACTGCCTGAGCTATGTTCTTGATGTAAATTAGAAGAGCGTGGGGCCTATGATTGAGCCTTGGGGTACTCCCTTGATGACAGGCAATGTTTGAGACAGCAGATCTTCTGACTTTACACTTTGAGAGAGGTAGTTAGCAAACCAGGCCAAAGACCCCTCGGAGACACCAATACTCCTTAGCCGACCCACAAGAATGGAATGGTCTCCCGTATCAAAAGCTTCGGCCAAGTCAATAAAGATAGCAGCACAACCTATTCTTAGAGGCAAGGGCAGTGGTGACATAATTTAGGACCCATAACCTGATCAGAAACCAGATTGCATACAAGAGAGAACGCTACAGACATCAAGAAATCCATCAAGAAAGTTTTTCTAACGCTTTTGGTAAACAGGGCAAGACAGAAATTGGCCTATAGCGATTAGGAATAGGATCAGCTTGATCTCCCCCATAGAATAAAGGACGGTTATGTTTGTCCCTGTTTCCGGTGAACCATTTAAGCAGGTATCAAGGTTAAGTGGATGGCTAAAAGGTTCCTGTGGAGATACTGAAGCCCTCAGGCCAACTAATACAGTAATTTCTTAATTAAGCACTATTTCCACACTGGCACTACTGAAATGTACCATTGCACCTAGGGTTGTAAAATGCTGATAACTTCCCCAAAATGTTCACGTTTTTCAGAAATCCTGGTTGGAAGATTCCTGGAATATGCAGGGAATGAGCAGAAAATCTGTGAAGTTACCAGCATTTTGCAACCCTAATTGCATCAGAATACAGCAGATCTCATAACATACTGAAATATCAAATGCTGGGCTAAAATGATTTGACATTCCCAGTCTGTATTACAACAGTATGTACACCACTGTTTTCTTGGCAGGCATTTGAGAACGTTTTGATTTGAGTAAGGTGTTCTCCTCTAGGCTCCTCTCTCTGTTCATTTCCTGTCTGTACACTCTTAGAAAAAAATTGTTCCAAAAGGGTTCTTTGGCTGTCCCCATAGGATAATCCTTTTTACTTACAGGTAGAACCCTTTTTGGTTCCAAGTAGAACACTTTTGGGTTCCATGTAGAACCCTCTGTCTACCTGGAAGTCAAAGGGGTTCTTCAAAGGGTTATCCTATGGGGACAGACGAAGACCCTTTTTAGGTTATAGATAGCATCTTTTTTCCATCCCTCCACTCAGGCAGTGGTCAGTCAGTGGGTTAATGCAGGATGAGAACTATACATGCCAGCCGAGCTAAAGCCTTTAAAAAGGGCTTTTTGTAAGGACAAGGCATAAAGCCCAGATTAGGGGAACAACAATAAAACAATCCCGTATGTTCATTCCATAATACACTGTACAGTTGAGCTTATAGGGGTTTGGGCTTGAATAAACAGCTTCAGATAGCTAGGCTCTGTAGGCACTGTAGCGGAGGTTCAGGTCAATAGTGGGATCACACTTATTCTAAGAACTGGCTGCTTGGAGCCAAGGCTCATGGCGGATGAGTTAAGAGATAATCAGTAAATTTACTAGGAGTCAGTGGTGGTGGGTGGGGTTCCTTAGGCCTACATTAGGAGCATACTTCAACCAAGTTCTCAGGCGTAGATCATTTATGCTATTCCTTCCAAGAGAGGGGCTTACACAGCTGCCGAAACCAGAGCTACTGTTTCGCTGTTGTATCTTTGTGATCAAAACGCGGTTCGTATTGCAACTCTACAGTGACTTAAACTCAACAGACGAGCTTCAATTCTCTAAATGTCGGGGACCAGATAAAGCTCTGATGCTGTAAAGCACTTCAGATCAGATTTAGCAGTTATAGGCAGATGTAGAGGGCTAAGAGGTAGCTGGGGAGGGGGTGTTATATTATCATCACACGGGTACAGTTTTACCCCAATTCCTTTAATTGAGAAAAGACTCGGAGACATTTCTAAGTGCTCCCAAATCAGATAAAACAGTAGGAGAAAATCATCTTCTCCATGTAAGTGTGCTGGTCTGCGCTCTGACACTGATACGCACCCAGAGAGGATTACATGTGGGAGGTAGGCTGGCTTTGGAGAGACTACGTGGAAGTTGGGGGTGTAAACTCACCCTGCACTTTTTCATACATATATTTCAATTTGTTAAACTGAATTGGAGCATATCTATTGAAGATTCGTGTCTCATACCACTTGTGCTATCGAGTTCAGATGATTGTTCTACAAATGTTCTCCCCACTTTTAAGTGCAATCGTGTTAAAGGGATAGTTCACCCAAATTCCTCAATTACATTTGGGTTTACCTACCCTGTAAGCAGCCTGTGGACAAGGTACGACAGATGAAGAACCCAATATGAAATGTTGTCATTTGGGTGAACTTTCCCTTTAAAGGAGTGTTCACTAATTGCGTTAACCAGAGCCTAAATGACACATAATTCACTGTCTACCCTGACATAACAGAACCTGCTGTTGGTCACCTCACCAATCCCCCCCCCCCACACACACACACACACAACCTGTGGTAACTGTGTGACTGACTCTAGGGTAATGCTAGTCCCAGTGCAGTCTCTCTCTTGCCCCTGGTTGATAGTTTAATTACCCCAGATAAATCCATTGGCTATTTGTCAGGCTGTGCCAGTGTATCCTCCCTTCCTCCCTCTGTTCCCCCGCTACTCTCCCCTTCCTGGTTCTAACTAAGCCCCTGTAATGAAATACTAATCACCAGGTCCCTGACGAGCATCCCCAGCCCATTATCCCCTTATTACCCCCTACACTAGTAAAGGCCCAGATTCTGTCCAGCAGGGGGCACTCTGGGAAGTTTAGTTCGCACACAGTTGAAGTAGATCTCATGTGTTCTGTATTAATGTCTTATTCATTGTTTTTAAGGGATCAAATGTGTTCTGCCTTATCTGGCCATGTTCCTTTCTGTCAGATGTTCCTTCAGATGGAGTTTAACTTAGCGACCATCTACCATCTCCTTGTCCCATGAAACCAAAATGGAGAGGCAGTTTGAAAGCCTGCTGACTGGGGGCAGTTTATGCATGGGACCAGAGAGAATCCGTCTTGTTCACAATCTCTACCTCATGTCTGAGTCCAAATGGTTCCCCTGTGGACCATTTGGGCTGTGGCAGAAAATGTAATCCCGAACTCCCTACCTACCTCATTCCCTCCAAGAGTAATTTGCAGGTGCTGCACTTAGGATTCGGAGTGAGTCAATATGGGGCAAAGATGAAAATTGGAATTGGCAGCCGATATGGAATGGGGTCAGGGGATTTGGTCTTAACACACACAGGCAGCATGTGTGAAGAGATACCTCTGGTTCAGCAGGGGGTCCAGTAAAAACAATGGAATTATGGCTGTATAATAGCCGAGGAATGTGATCCCAGTCTTTGCGACATGATACGGTAACTCCCCTAGAGTTCTTAACATGTCTTGCAACATCTCCATAGCCTAGGGATACTCTACTGAGTTCACTCTGATCTGGAATTAGCTGAAGTTTTTGGTTCAAATCTGGATTTGCGGGAGAGTTTGGACATAAATCAGGGTGTGTCGGGGATTCGGGGTGATGAAGCAGATTTGCTAAACAGTGTGTGTGCTGGGACAGAAAAGTTCCCGTGGTCCCTTGTCTCGGACTGAGAAAAGAGCCAAGAAAGGGGTCCATATTTAACATACAACTACCTCAAGCTAAAAAATGTTAAACGATATACTGTATCATTCACTAATTCACACTTATTTTTATTAGAAACAACGTTAGACTAATGTTTCACCCAACTTTATTTGGGATCCTAAAGCATACGCTTGGGGGAAAAAACACTCCATGGTTCTTTTGGGATCCTGGTGCCCGTTTTTTTTTTTTGTCAGTGTGGAGGTGAAAGCCTGTCAGAAATGGTTAGCTTCTCCAGTGAAACTACTTCTTTGCATCTTTTAGCTCCAGGTCTTGCCCTGTGTCTGCACCATTTCTTTCTATCCTCTTGTTTCTCTCCTTTTGTTTAGATAAAGCGAGGGATTAGGGAAGATTTGCCCCCATAAAGTAGTGGTTTGATAGGCTTTTATCCCTCCATGTTGCTAAAGCTGTGTTGCCCCTGGATTAGGCGGCTACAATAGGGGCCCTTGTGCTAGGCCGCAGCCCGAGGGGGACAACCAAACACTGGCTCAGGGAAAAAGGGAGGAAACAAACCTGCCAACTTCAATATGTCAAGTTGGCCAGAGGAACCGTTCGCCAGCGTAGCTGTGGCGCATGTATGGTGGTCTGTAGGTTACGCAATATGGTTATATCTATATTCTACAGGGTCCATTGGATTAGTTAAGTCAAACTCTTCCAGGGTGCCACTGCCACAGAATATCCATCACTACCACCCAATATGGGTTTAAATCAAAATATGCCCTACCTATCTAGTCACACTTACTTTACAGTGCTAATAGGGGTATCCGTGTCCTATTGATGTAGGTTATTGTAAGCATTGTAACGCCAATGAATCTCAACCTGCCCATCTGTTGAGATGAGCTGCTATGAGGTCTATGCTTAACCTAAGAGTTTTACTGCCTAGGGTAAAATGGTAAAATGATGATTCAGAATCAGATGGAATACCATCTCTCATATTTAAAGGAATCAACAGGGCCCATATTTATCAAGTGTCTCAGAGTAGGAGTGCTGATGTAGGATCAGTTTAGCCTTTAAGATCATAATTAATGATTCCTATAGACCGGGATGACCTGATCCTAGATCAGCACCGCTCGATAAACACAGGCCTAGCAGGTCTACTTGACATTACAATCCTTGGCATGCAGCAAAGCGATTTCAAATCAAATGTTATGTCAAATGCGCCGAATGCAACAGGTGTAGACTTTTCCTGTGAAATGCTTACATACGAGCCCTTTCCCAACAACACAGAGTTAAAAAGTAAGAACATTTTCAAATAAAAATAGTAACACAATAAACAACAATAACGAGTACTCAGTCAATGTGCAGGAGTACGAGGCAGGTGAGGTAATATGTACAGTTGAAGTCGGAAGTTTACATATACACTTAGGTTGGAGTCATTAAAACTTGTTTTTCAACCACTCCACAAATTTCTTGTTAACAAACTATAGTTTTGGCAAGTCGGTTAGGACATCTACTTTGCGCATGACACGTCATTTTTCCAACAATTATTTACAGACACATTATTTCACAATTCCAGTGGGTCAGAAGTTTACATACACTAAGTTGACTGTGCCTTTAAACAGCTTGGAAAATTACAGAACGTGTCATGGCTTTAGGAGCTTCTGATAGGATAATTGACATAAATTGAGTCAATTAGAGGTGTACCTGTGGATTTATTTCAAGCCCTACCTTCAAACTCAGTGCCTCTTTGCTTGACATCATGGGAAAATCAAAAGAAATCAGCCAAGACCCCAGAAACAAATTGTAGACCTCCACAAGTCTGGTTCATCCTTGGGAGCAATTTCCAAATGCCTGAAGGTACCACGTTCATCTGTACAAACAATAGTACGCAAGTATAAACACCATGGCACCACGCAGCCGTCATACCGCTCAGGAAGGAGATGCGTTCTTTCTCCGAGGGATGTAGGTACTTTGGTACGAAAAGTGCAAATCAATCCCAGAACAACAGCAAAGGACCTTGTGAAGATGCAGGAGGAAACAGGTACAAAATAATCTATATCCACAGTAAAACAAATCCTATATCGACATAACCTGAAAGGCCACTCAGCAAGGAAGAAGCCACTGCTCCAAAACCGCCATGAAAAAGCAACACCACGGTTTGCAACTGCACACGGGGACAAAGATCGTAGTTTCTAGAGAAATGTCCTCTGGTCTGATGAAACAAAAATATAACTGTTTGGCCATAATGACCATCGTTATGTTTGGAGGAAAAAGGGCAAGGCTTGCAAACCTAAGAACCCCATCCCAACCGTGAAGCACGGGGGAGGCAGCGTCATGTTGTGGGGGTGCTTTGCTGCAGGAGGGACTGGTACACTTCACAAAATAGATGGCATGAGGGAGGAAAATCATGAGGGAGGACAATTATGTGGATATATTGAAGCAACATCTCAAGACATCAGTTAAAGCTTGGTCGCAAATGGGTCTTCCAAATCGACAATGACCCCAAGCATGCTTCCAAAGTTGTGGCAAAATGGCTTAAGGACAACAAAGTCAAGGTATTGGAGTGGCCATCACAAAGCCCTGACCTCAATCCTATAGAACATTTGTGGGCAGAACTGAAAAAGTGTGTGCGAGCAAGGAGGCCTACAAACCTGACTCAGTTCCACCAGCTCTGGCAGGAGGAATGGGCCAAAATTCACCCAACTTATTGTGGGAAGCTTGTGGAAGGTTACCTGAAACGTTTGACCCAAGTTAAACAATTTAAAGGCAATGCTACCAAATACTAATTGAGTGTATGTAAACTTCTGACCCACTGGGAATGTGATGAAAAAAATAAAAGCTGAAATAAGGCATTCTCTCTAATATTATTCTGACATTTCACATTCTTAAAAATAAAGTGGTGATCCTACCTGACCTAAGACAGGGAATGTTTACTAGGATTAAGTGTCAGGAATTGTGAAAAGTTCAGTTTAAATGTATTTGGCTAAGGTGTATGTAAACTTCCGACTTCAACTGTACATGTAAGTAGGGGTAAAGTGACTAGGCAATCAGGATAGATAATAAACAGAGTAGTAGCAGCGTATGTGGAGAGTGTGAACGTGTGTGTGTGTGTGTGTGTGTGGCATCAATATGCATGCGTGTGTTTTGTGTGTGTGTTGGAGTGTCAGTGTCAGTGTAAATGTGTGTGAGTGTGTGGCTGTGAATGTTGTACACTGCATTGAGTTGAAAAAAAGATCAATGCAAAAGTCAAGGTAGCCATTTGATTAACTTTGAGGCAGACTTATGGCTTGGAAGTAAAAGCTGTTCAGGTGCTTTCTGCAGTCTGCACCACCCTCTGTACAGCCCTGCAATTGAGGGCGGTGCAGTTCCCATACCAAGCGGTGGTGCAGCCAGTCAAGATGCTCTCAATGGTGCAGCTATAGAACGTTTAAGTATCTGAGAGGCCATGCCAAATCTTTTCAACCTCCTGAGGGAGAAGAGGCGCTGTTTTGCGTTCTTCACAACCGTGCTGGTTTGAAAGGACCATGACGCTCCATATCGGGGATGGATGGCGGGGTACAGTTGTACTTCAATGGTTCCCTTGACCCAGCCTGTACTCCTTGGAGCTAACCTCGTTTGAGACGGTTTACGGCGGCCAGGAGCAAAAACTCCCTATTAGTCGGGCCCAATGGAGAAACCCTGGGAGGACCAGGCTCTTACGTCTTTAGGGGTGTGGACACTGAGGAACTTGAAGCTCTTGACCCACTCCACTACAGCCCCCTCGAAGTGGATGGGGGCTTGCTCACCACTCCATTTCATGTAGTCCAAAAATAAAACAGAGGTTTCTATAAAAGTAAAGGGGGTTTGTTCCCTTAAAGCAGGTATCTTACAGATGGGGGAGGGGGGATCTTTAAGGTGGAGGCCCTGCTAATAACATGTCTGAAACATTACTCCTGGCAAGTTGCTTTGTTACTATTGTCAAACAAGTCCCCAGGTAGTACTCAATTCTTCCCCATACATCACAATGATTAATTTCGCCTAAATGAGCACAGGCCTGAATACCCTTGACTGAGAGCAGGTGAGGCTAAAAGCTAGAGGATTGGAAGAATAATGTATTCATGAAGTTGTGAAAACCTAACGATGACTCTGCTTTGAGAGACTCAACTTTCCACTCGATTTTATGCAAAACATCAGTCGAAACTGTGCTTAATTTTTTTTAGGTGTAAAAATTACACACGCCTGTGCATGATAAACATGATTAAACTGTAACCGAAAATCGTTTAGTGTTTGCATTGTGTTTTACCGCTCGAGTTGGTTTATGAAGACATAGACTGCCAAAGTCCTGATATGACTGGATAAAGTTTTAGATCCTGAAAGCAGGCAGGCCTATGCGTCATTCAGAGATGATGGAGAGCAAAGACGATCATTCACGTCAGTCGAGGCTTAGACATGATAAAGTCTGAAAGGAACGGTTGCCGGGTATGCGGAGAACAATGAGCGCTAGTGCCAAATCCGTGGAAATCTGAGATGAATTTCGAAATAAGGGCAAGAAAAGTTAGAGGGTGTTAGGATGAGAGCGAGAGAGAGGATCGAGAGAATGGAGCGAGAGAGAGAGAGAGAGAGGTAGAGGGAGATACTAGTGGTGGCAGTAATATTGCTCTAATAAGAGTACGTCTTCGTCGTTACACTTGGCTTTAAACACCTCAAACGCGCTGGACATTAGCCTGCATTAAGTTATGTGGAAAGCTGATTTGAGGAAGAGCAGCTGAGAGGAATGCCTTCTCGCTTTAATTGCTTTAGAAACGGTTTCCACAAAGAGACATTGCCCAGATTTACCTCCCGTTTAAGTTCTTATTTCTATCGGTTCACAAGTTAATCCGATTTCTCTCCCAGACCCAAATACTCAGTGATATATTGTGCTGACAAAAGACGGAGGAACAGGGGGTCGGCTTGAAGCATTAAAAACGTCCCCCAAAATAAGAACAAACAATTGGAAACGAATGTGAATTTATACGAATTAAGTCACAAATATGTTTTATTATTAAAAATGGCTAAATGTGTTGTCCTTTTTTCATGATTAACCCTATCATTGATTAAAAAGTTAAAAGGCTTATTCATTGAATGTTGAAAATGACAATTAGGGCTATATCATTGTCATTTTTATGAAATGGAATATCATGACTGTTAAAGCAATCACGTCATCATAGATTTGGAGTCTCAAGACCTGCTTAATGAACTGTGTCTTAATGCCAAATTGTGTCACTAAATCGACATCTTTAATCAAGAGGCTTGCGTTCCATCAAAAGACAATTCTTATGTTGCATAAAACCCACCATTGAAAATACTAGCGCTGCATAGATCATTGTTTTACGTCATCTAATGAAGGATTACAAATAAACAAGAACGTTGGTAAGACATATTGAACACGGCTATCTGTTGCGCGTAATGTACTCCTGGGGGGCGCGATGGGTGATGCATAAATGACAGCAGTAAGTTGTTTCTGATAAATTCCCTGTGTAAATATGTCACATGGCGTCCTGCCAACCTGCTCAATCCACCAGGCTACACCAACACGGCTTATTCATTATCTACAACCATTTAAGATACCTATAATTTTCCCTATTTGCGTCAGAGGTTCCCCAATTGTCTCTCATACCCTGTTATTACATGCTGATGTATTACATGAAATACATGTAATACATTAAGATGTGAGAATTACACAACCTACATAGAAAATACAACAGCAGCATATTCGCACATGTTTGACTGGATTTCCCAGGAAAAGTCGTTATTGGCATTTCACATCAAGACTGGATTGTAAAACTCAGTCGTGAGAGTGCGTACGTTTTCTTTTCATGCAGTGTTTGATCTAAGTCTAAACTTCTATGGATGAATATGGTCAAAGATCAAATTGAGTTTAAGATTTCACACCCTCCCTTCTCTTTCTCGCCTCTCTTGGAGAAATTCAACAAAATATGCAAGCGTTGGGCTACATTAGAAGGCTACATTTCGCTGCCCTTAATTCCAGCCTAAACGGGTTTTCTCCGGGAGAAGAAATCTTTTCTTAAAACCTTGAAGAAGAGAGGGGGCATTATTGTTTTAATCCTCTTACCAGCAGTCATTTTAAGACCGTTTTTTTAGAGGCTGAAATGGCGTCTTGTCTCCCCAATCCTAACCTAAATCCCTTGAGGCCGGGAGAGATTCTAAAGGCAGTAGTACCCTGGCATCTATTACCCATCTCTCCACCGCAGTCTCCTCAGCAAATGGCTCGACAAAGTCAAAAAGCAAATAAAATTATTTCATGAGTAAATCAACCCTTTAAAACAACCCAAAACGTGCATGCAAACCATTGTAATCAAAGCGTTATTGAAGCCATTGGCACTTCTTGAGTGAACAAACATATATGAATTATTATAGCTATATTAGGCCGAAATGCCAAATGTATGCTATATTTTAATTAGGAAAATGAGACTGAAGGAAAGAAACACTTAGTCTATATTTATGCTAAGGCTGTCAAACGATTAAAATTGTGATCGAGTTAATCGCAGGATTTGATTTCATTAATCATAATTGATCACAAATGCAGAATTTTAATTAATTTTAAGACGTTTTTATACAAAAAGCATTACAATGATATTGATGTCTTGATTTTGTCCAAAGTAGACTAATGGTAAACCGAATCAGGTAAATTGATGAAGCACACTTTCTTTGACCTCAATGTCAACTTGTTTTAACATGCAACGTTGTTTTTTTAGCTGTATAGATGCTGCATTTTGATTATTTTGAACGCTTTGAGACAATGCAATTAATCAAGATTTTTTAAAAAAGAGCGCACTAAAATGACAAGAATTTCACTCGAGTTAACAGATGAACTCTGATAGCCTTAATTTCTGCATATTAAATTATAGACTGAGCAACATGTGAGATTCCTTATTGCATGATTTCACCTAATTTTAACATTCTGTCATAAAGAGCACACGTTCAAAATAAAACACGTTTTCCAATCTCAAGAGGTTAAAAAACTTTTTTTTTAAACTATGGTAAGTGCCTATGTATGTACAAAAAAATAACTAAGGCTTTACAATGATGGTGAAAACTTGGAGAACTATTGGGGTGAAGTGGGTTAAAAGGCCCAGTACAGTCAATATTTTCATACGTGTTATATTATATTGTACAACAGCTGATGAACTAACACTGTAAAAGTGTGAGAAAAAAAATGTCTGTGTTATTTCCTGATAGTTGCTGGTTGAAATACAATCTACATACACAGGACCTTCTAATCAGCAGGTTTGCATGGGGGGAGTTTAGTCTTTGCATGGTGACATCACCACGCGGTAAATTGGCTTAATAGACCAATAACAGAGAGAGTTCCAAACCCCTCTGCCAATAACAGCTTGTTTTCAGTTTTCCCATCTCCACTCAGACCACTCCCAGACCGTCCAAGCAAAATTCTTGCTTGAGAAATAGTTTTTAGTTAAAAAGAGCTAATTTGGTTTATTTTCATGGAAATCTATTACAATAAGGTGCTTAATTGTTACCCAAAAATGATTTTATATTGATATAAAAATGTCTGCATTGGGCCAAATAAAGTAACAGGGTTGACCATATAAGGGTTGACATAACACGGTTGAAGATGTTATCTTAAATCAGCCATGAATCACCTTGTGACAGGGAGAATGGAATATTGTTGTGTGCTGCAAGGAGGGGCAATTGAATGCAAACTTAACAAAAATAAACATGTCTATAGGTAACAGAATTGACTAGTGCTCGACCCACTCAGTTTTCTACCACAAAACACTAGAACATTGCCAAAAAGAGTAGAGCCAGCTCACCTGCTTATGCATTATGATTTGGCTGTTAAATGTTCAATGTTTATTTCGATTTTTTTTTAAAGGAATAGTTTCATCATATTAAAACGAGAGTACAGTTCAGGTAACAACCTTAAAATGAGGGAAAGTTGTATTTTTTAACCTTAAAATTAAACAACTGACAAAGACCACCCAATCACATTAAATAAATAATATTCAGAAATAACTTTGACAAAGCAAAAAAATAACTAAGGCTTTACAATGATGGTGAAAACTTGGAGAACTATTGGGGTGAAGTGGGTTAAAAGCTTCCTGGAAGTCACAGAGGGTGCATGAAGTGACATGTCAAAATGCAGACTTTTGACACTTTAGCTAGTCTTTATTCATATAAAAAATGTATGTATTGAAATATCAACGTGGTCTATATTAAAAGGCACTTCATTGACTATAATAGGCTTTTAAAATTCAAATTTCTACTTAAAATATAAAAGGGGCGCAAAGGGCACGCATTTCGTGGAATGACCCATACAGCAATGGCCCTAAAAGTTAACAGGATGAAAATACTAATACTAATAATAACACCATTTGATCGTTTCGATATTTGATAGAGTAAATATGACAATACCTTGCTAATGTCAGTATTTTAAATTAAGACTTAATTATCACAGATCCACACAACCAAATGTGTTTCTTCTTTATAATATTACGCTAACATTCATGTCCAGACATGGATTCAGAAATGAAATCTAAATCAGTCACGGAGAAAGGCAGGAGTAGAAGAAACCTCTTTTGATTGGCACAGCAAAGAACCATTTGAAATCTTGCATGACCTCACCGGGCGCTCGAGTTCTTTAAAGACCTTACCTCGTGCGCGAGCCTGATATATGGCAGTACTCTGGATTCTTCCACACTCCGGAGAACGCCAGGAGAGCGAGAGCACCGCGCGCAGAAAACGGACTACTGTATTCCTGAAAGAAGACAGCGTTGAGGAGTTTGGACACTAGTTTAAAAAAATGAGTATACAGGACTAAACAGCACGGAATTGATAAGTAAACACACGAGGTGATACTTTGAAAGCTAATATTCCATTTGAAAACAGCCGGACATAGGCTACAACACTCAAAGACCCCAGGAGCGGCGTGTGCAAGAGGTAATAACTTTTTGAAGGGCATGCATCAGTAAAACATCAGGGATGGACCACGCTAGAAAAGTACCATTCTAAAGTGTGCCTGTCAAAATTGCTGAACAATTGCTGAACCTTGGAGCAAAATATTGTTGTAGTCTTATGAAAATGCATTTATTATAAGTGGAAACATCTAAACTTAGCTAAAATGTCAACATTACTTTATGAAATGTTAATCTCATGCATAGTTTATTAAATTATCCATGTATATTAGCGTAGGTTTGGGCATAACTTGAATCAGGGGTGCATGCACATAGAAGAGTGTGTCGGTTTTACAGACATATCGGCGGCCCCTGGGCGACAGGCCTATTCAGTGTCTGGAGTAGAACATATACATCCACGGCAATTAGCATAATGAGGCTTAAATCAGATACCCAAGGCTAACTGACTCTCTCCACATGGAGATATTAATATTTAAACATCCTCAAACCAATTGTAAACCATGTGTAGGCTACAGGCAATGGCACTTATAGGAAGATGAACTGTCATATTCAGAAATTGACATTATTAATCACACACACGGCGCGTGTCAGAACGGATGACAAATGAAATAGCCTAGCATTTGAAACCTATTTGCACCTACATTAGACGGGGTAGCCAACTGGAGATCAGCATATTTCACTGAAGAGCCCTCATACATCTCCCCGCCACAGCAAGCCTCCGGGCAGTGGGACGCGAGCAGCCAAAGATCGGGAGAAACGGCTCCCATTTAACTCAAATACTCTGGGAGATAGGTAAATATTTACCTATGCACATTCTGTCCCGGTCCAGGCCAATGTAAAGTGTTCCCTCGTGGCTGTCTGGCAAAGACTCTCTAGCGAATACAGAAAAACAGATTCCTTGACCTGTGGGCTATGGCATATTCCAGTTTATTGTAACACATTTTATTGTAATTTTAAAGCATGTTTTATCAAATACATTACAGTTAAAAGCAAGCTTTATCTAGTATAGGCTGTATTTTAGGCCTATGATAATCCCTGTAAATGTGTCTGAAATGACCTTGTCATTACACTACTCTATTATTGGCACGGCAAAACATTTGTCCATTTATAATAGGTAGCCTATAGGCTTCCATCATAACTGATAAATCAAGATTTGCAGCCTTCAAACATTCAGATATGGTTAGATCTTGATAAATGTTCATGCTCCTGAATTTGGTAACAATATATGAAAGCCTATCAGTTTATAAGCGTTCAATTACTATTATTATTATTATTATTATTATTATTAATATTATTAAATTCAACTTTTATTACCAATTTTAATAATTTCACTTCGTACATTATACATTTCTGCTTTATGAATGACAAGATGAAATGTTAACGTGATAGGGGTCTGACGCTATCATTTAGGCTACTATATTTAGATTATTGTTGTGTTAGCCTACACAGTCCCGCTGTCACCATTAGGGCTTTCATTCCCAAGAGCATAACAAATAAAATACCGTAGGCTATATGATCTTTTGGACACAGTGCAAGACTGCTAAATATAGCAAATAAATAGACCCGAAATAGGCAAATCCACCTATTTGAGGAGTTGCAATTGTATTCAAACAAATATTATTGCAGGCCTACTTACAATTATTATTCTTAAAATAACAACATTGCAGTCAGTATTGCAAATTATGAACGCAATATCCACGCACATGAAGCTAGGCCAACTTGTCTTAATAAATAAATAATGCAAATAATAACAAAAATAAACATGATTTGTCGTGACTTGTTTTATGAGCAGTTTGCGATTAAACTCTCAACGCACTGACAATTTTTAGATTTAAATCGTAGGCTTGGATAATTTTATCGTAATCTGTGTGTGAATACAAATTAGCTAGGCTATTAAATGCGCTAATTTGCTACACATTATGGATATGACAATAAGTCTGCAATTAATAGGACTCTTAATGAAAACATTATAGAATTTAATCATTTTGTCTGCTGGCCCCGCCAAGTTATTTGCTTTTGTGTGATTTTTCAGAGCAAAATCCCCGATTAATGTCTGATTATTGTGTAGTTTTCTGTTGACGGTTTCGTTGGCGTTTTTAACTTCAGCTAGTGCTGTAGGGACTCTATATTTTGTCTATTTAGTAGGCCCACATCGCTTTGCTTTCAGGCACAACGTCAAGTGCGACATACAAATAATGAATATCAATATCAGCATTAATGTTGAGATAACACAGGAGAATAGGCTAATTATTTCATACAGCCCCTGGGGCTTTAGTGGGGGGGGGGGGGGGGGGGGACTCTCTTGGGACAAGCTGGTTAAATAGCGAGCTTTGCGTGGGAACAGAGGGTTAGGGTTAGTGGAGGCTGGCTTGGCTTCTCAATGCCATTATATTATAATGTCTCACTCTCAGCTTTAATCTTTACAAATACAAAATCTTCACAGTTATAGTCACATAATAGCTGATGCAATATTGGATCATGACCAAATGCAGGTGCCCAATTAAAAGGTATTAGAAGTCAGCTGTTGATAGGCGAAATAGTTGTAATAAAATGTATGGAAATAGGAAATGAAGATATAATAAAAAAAGGTGATAATAACTTGAGCCTACTTGATCTTTGATTACAACTATTGATCTTTGAATTATCTATTAATCTACACCTACAGGCTATTAACACGACTATATCCTTGATCAATCCACACTGATGGTTTTAGGCTATAATTCAACAATAACAATACATTGTTTGACCTGTAGCTAGCTACATTTGACCTCAAACTTGTGTAATTACAAATGCCCATAAATAACTTTTCCCACTATTTTTTTAAAAAGTTGACGGGAGCCATGCAGCACTACGGAGTGAATGGATATTCTCTCCACGCCATGAACTCGCTAAGCGCCATGTACAACCTCCACCAGCAGGCGGCGCAGCAGGCCCAGCACGCCCCTGACTACCGGCCATCAGTGCACGCGCTCACCCTGGCAGAGAGGCTGGCTGGTAAGAACGGGTTGCACATTTTCTGAATATATAGCTTAAATCTTTCCAAAAGTCAGAAATATTTGCAATACAATCAGGTTAATGCTATGTGATGGTCATGTCTGTTGCCTTGTGTTAATGGGCTCTTGAAGTAGTCGAACTAAGTGTCTTACACAATAAATTGAAGCATTTACTTAAATCCATATTCAGAGCCAGACTCTCAATTAAATTGGCCCTGTCTCTTTTCCTTCAACGGCTGCACATTTCAAGACATCATCCTCGAGGCCCGGTATGGCTCCCAGCACCGAAAGCAGCGGCGCAGTCGCACAGCCTTCACTGCCCAGCAGCTGGAGGCCCTGGAAAAGACCTTCCAGAAGACCCACTACCCTGACGTGGTGATGCGTGAGCGCCTGGCCATGTGCACCAACCTGCCAGAGGCCCGTGTACAGGTGAGGATACTTACGGAGTCGAAAGAAAGGAAATATTTCACTAGGTTCTCATCTTCTGGGGTGGAGCGAGTGGGAGTGAGGATGATAAAGGGCAATATTTACTTAATCCTCTTTAGGGCCCATACAAAAGATCTCCAATGATGTCGGTCTTGGGCAGATACATTTTTTTCTGGCCATGACTAGTGGATGTTTTTGAGTTCTGCGGACAGGAAGAGCAGCAATATATACTGGACAAAAATACAGTATAAACGCAACATGTGAAATGTTGGTCTCATGTTCCATGAGCTGAAATAAAAGATCCCAGAATTTTTTTCATACTCACAAAAAGCTTATTTCTCTCAAATTGTGCACAAATTTGTGTACATCCCTGTTAGTGAGAATTTCTGCACAAACTGTCAGAAACCGTCTCAGGGAAGCTCATCTGTGAGCTCATTGTCCTCACCAGAGTCTTGACCTGACTGCAGTTTGGCGTCGCAACCAACTTCAGTAGGCAAATGCTCACCTTCGATGGCCACTGGCATGCTAGAGAAGTGGTCTCTTCACGGATTAATCCCGGTTTCAACTGTACCTGGCAGATAGTGGGTATGGCGTCATGCTGGCGGTGTGATTATGGTATGGGCAGGCATAAGCTACGGACAATGAACTCAATTGCATTTTATCGATGGCAATTTGAATGCACAGAGATACCGTGACGAGATCCTGAGGTCCGCTGTCGTGCCATTCATCCGCCACCATCAACTCATGTTTTAGCATGATCATGCACAGCCCCATGTCTCAAGGATCTGTACACAATTCATGGAAGCTGAAAATATCCCAGTTCTTCCATGGTCTGCATACTCACCAGAGATGTCAACCATTGAGCATGTTTGGGATGCTCTGGATCACCGTGTATGACAGCGTGCTCTAGTTTCCGCCAATATCCAGTAACTTCGCACAGCCATTGAAGAGGTGTGGGACAACCTTCCACAGGCCACAATCAACAGCCTGATCAACTCTATGCGAAGGATGTGTCGCGCAACATGAGGCAAATGGTGGCCACACCAGATACTGGTTTTCTGATCCACGAGCCTACCTTTCTTTTAAGGCATCTGTGACCAACAGATGCATATCAGTATTTCCAGTCATGTGAAATTAGGCCCAATGAATGTATTTAAATTGACTGATTTCCTTATATGAACTGTAACTCAGTAAAATCATGTTGTGTTTATATTTTTGTTCAGTGTAGAAGTAAATGTGTTATTAGTTAAAATTATATTTGTTTATATTTTTGTTCAGTGTAGAAGTAAGTGTGTTATTAGTTAAAATTATATTTGTAAGAATCAACAATATACACATTGGATGCATCAAAGATGTACAGTACCAGTCAAAGCTTTGGACACACCTACTCATTCAAGGGTTTTTCTTTATTTTTACTATTTTCTAAATTGTAGAATAATAGTCAAGATATCCTAACTATGAAATAACACACATGGAATCATGTAGTAGCCAAAAAAGTGTTTTATATTTTATATTTGAGATTCTTCAAAGTAGCCACCCTTTGCCTTGATGACAGCTCTGCACACTCTTGGCATTCTCTCAACCATTTTTATGAGGTAGCCCCCTGGAATGCATTTCAATTAACAGGTGTGCCTTGTAAAAAGTTCATTTGTGGAATTTCTTTCCTTAATGCGTTTCAGCCAATCAGTTGTGTTGTGACAAGGTAGGGGTGGTATACAGAAGATATCCCTATTTGGTAAAAGACCAAGTCCATATTATGGCCAGAACAGCTCAAATAAGAAAAGAGAAACGACAGCCCATCATTACTTTAAGACATGAAGGTCAGTTAATACGGACAATGTCAAGAAATTGAACATTTCTTCAAGTGCAGTCGCAAAAACCATCAAGCGCTATGTAGAAACTGGCTCTCATGAGGACCGCCACAGGAAAGGAAGACCCAGAGTTACCTCTGCTGCAGAAGATAAGTTCATTAGAGTTAACAGCACCTCAGATTGCAGCCCAAATAAATGCTTCACAGAGATCAAGTAACAGACACATCAATTGTTAAGAGGAGACTGCATGAATGAGGCCTCAATGGTCCAATTGCTGCAAAGAAACCCCTATTAAAGGAAACCAATAATAAGAGACTTGCTTGGGCCAAGAAACACGAGCAATGGACATTTGACCGGTGGAAATCTGTCCTTTGGTCTGATGAGTCCAAATTTGAGATTTTTGGTTCCAAGCACGGTGTTTTTGAGACACAGAGTAGGTGAACGGATGATCTCTGCATGTGTAGATCCCACTGTGAAGCAAGGAGGAGGAGGTGTGATGGTGCTTTGCTGGTGACACTGTCAGTTATTTAATTAATTAGAATTCAAGGCCCACTTAACTAGCATTGCTACCACAGCATTTTGCAGCGATACACCATCACATCTGGTTTGCACTTAGTGGGACTAGCATTTGTTTTTCAACAGTACAATGACCCAACACACCTCCAGGCTATGTAAGGGCTATTTGACCAAGAAGGAGAGTGATGTAGTGCTGCATCAGATGACCTGGCCTCCACATTCATCCGACCTCAACCTAATTGAGATGGGTTGGGATGAGTTGGACCACAGAGTGAAAGAAAAGCAGCCAACAAGTGCTCAGCATATGTGGGAACTCCTTGAAGACTGTTGGAAAAGCATTCCAGGTGAAGCTGGTTGAGAAAATGCCAAGAGTTTGCAACGCTATCATCAAGGCAAAGGGTGGCTACTTTGAAGAATCTCAAATATAAAATATATTTGTATTTATTTAACACTTTTTTGGTTACTACATTATCCCATATGTGTTATTTAATAGTTTTGAGGTTTTCACTATTAATCTACAATGTAGAAAATAGTAAAAATAAAGAAAAACCCTTGAATGGGTAGGTGTGTCCAAACCTTTGACTTGTACTGTATATAAAATCAAAAGGACCAATATTGACATTATCAGAAGCCTGAGCTATGATAGAGAATTACAGTTTCCGTAGCAATACATTTCAGCCAAAAGATATTCTGAGATTGAAAAGTAATGACACATTGTGTTATTACTGTAAAACAACTGAAATCCTTCCTCTCATCAGGTGTGGTTCAAAAATCGCCGCGCCAAGTTCCGCAAGAAGCAGCGCAGCCTGCAGAAGGAGCAGCTCCAGAAACAGAAGGAGGCCAACGGAGAGGGGGGTGACAAGGAGGATGTCAAGACCAAAGACACCTCCACCGCAAGTGTGCCCTCCACCCAGAGCCCTCCACCTCCCTCCTCCTCCACTTCCTCCTCCCTCTTGGAGTCAATGCAGCCCCAGCCTGCAGAGATGAACGTGGAGGTGAACGTCACCTCCCCGGAGCCCTCAGACAGCGAGTCGGCCGCCGAAGACAACGGTGAGGGAGAGGAAGAGCTGAGGAGGGAGAGGCTGCAGGAGGAAACGCAGCAGCAGCTTCAGGGGGAGATGCAGCAGAGGGATGCAGGGCTGCAGCCGGGAGGCGGCTCTCCGTCCTGCAAACGCCTCAGCCCCACACCAGGTGCGAACTCTTCTATCACAGTCACAGATATTGGGCCATAAATAGAGACTGTGAGCCAGCTTACAAAACAGAATTGTCTTTTAATAGTCTTTGCATCAAATACTAAACATAAACAATACATAAACAGTGGTGGTTATTTATACAAGAAGGCCCAAAGGGTTGTGGAAAATTGGCCATTTTAAACTGGGTGGTTCAAGCCCTGAATGCTGATTGGCTGACAGGTGTAGTATATCAGACCATATACCACGGGTATGACAAAGCATTTATTTTTACTGCTCTAATTACATTGGTAACCAGTTTATAATAGCAACAAGGCACCTTTGGGATTTGTGATATATGGCCAATATACTACGGCTAATGGCTGTATCCAGGCACTCCGTGTTGCGTTACTTGTAAGAGCAGCCCTTAGCCGTGGTATATTGGCCATATGCCACAGCCCCTCTGGCCTTATTGCTTAAATATACCACAGCTAAGGGCTGTTCTTTATGCACAACACAAAGCGGAGTGCCTGGATACAATCCTTAGCTATGGTATATTGGCCATATTCCACGAACCCCGAGATGCTGAAATGCTGTTTCAGTCAAATCAGCAACCAGGACCCAAACTACCCGGTTTACAATTGTCTTTTGACCTAACTAAAACCAAAATCTTCTTCTCCCTCTCTCATCATCAGACTCTCCCCTGGGCTCACCCTCCCTCCCTTCTTCCAGTGGTGGCATGGGCAGCAGTGGTCTGTCCCAGGGCTCCTACGCCTCGTCCCCCCTCAGCCTCTTCCGCCTGCAGGAGCAGTTCCGCCAGCACATGGCCGCCACCAACAACATGGTCCACTACCCCTCCTTCGACATGGGTACCCCCTCCTCCCTGCCCTACCTAGGCATGAACGTCAACATGCCCTCCCCCCTGAGCTCCCTGCCCTGCCAATCATACTACCAGTCCATGTCCCAGGCATCTCTGTCCCAGGCCCAGCAGGTGTGGAACAACCCTCTGGCAGGTCTCCAGGCTCCTCCGGGCAGCATGCCCAGCCTCAACAGCAAGACCACCAGCATCGAGAACCTGCGTCTGAGGGCCAAGCAGCACGCAGCCTCCCTGGGCCTGGACACACTACCCAACTGACCAGACCTGACCCCCCCCCAGGGCAGCTACCAAGGATGCAGCCAGACATTACGACCCCTTCTGCTGACATCTTCACTGACTGGACATTATAGACACTGCATCAGTTTTGGACACTGGGACTGGACATTAGATCAATACACTACTGGACATTGCTTATTTGACCCCCTCGCAGGTTAGATGCATAGACCCAGTCCAATCGCACTACTGCTACCCACCAAACCATGTGGATCAGAGAACTCAAAGCTACACTCCTATATCACAAAGCCGTCATCTCATACCGGGGAAAATGCATGGCGGTTAACAGTATCTGATGACCTCAACACTAGAGCTGGGGAGAGTGACAGTAACATTAAAGATGAGCTTTGCATGCATCCCGAGACAAGGATTACAACTGCACAAAGATTGAACCAAGATTCCAGCCTCAGATCAAACCCATTCAAAGATTTACAACAGCACAGACTGGCCCTACAAATCCCACAATGCCCTGCACCTGGCAGATGGACAGTACTTCCTGTTAAAGAGCTACATCCCACCTGCAAGAATTTATTCCACATTGTACTGTAAATATTCCTCCTCGTTTGTTCCCATCCCATCTGCTTGGTTCGGGAGTATAAATCGGTGTCTCCTTTTGTGTCGAGGACTTAAACAGGAAACATTCAAGCTATTTTTGAATTGTTCCATTGTGGCTTTATGCAAAGGACCTACAGTAGAATGAGCCAATACCTGCTGGGGTAAAGATTATAGTCTACGGTGGGAACAGAGCGACGTTCAAATATGAATCTGTTTAATCTAGCTATGTTATGTTCGCCTGGGTGCCAGGTTGTTTCTGCATATGCGTTTAAGAGCGCCACATCTTTACGAAGTCAAGACGGTGACAAAAAAAATATATGGTACCCAGGCCAATGCTGTATGTATTTTATCATTGTAGAGCCCAGACATGTATTTCTCAATTGTTTACTTAAAATGTGAGTAATTTATCTGTTAAAATGCAAGGGAATAAACCACATGTATGAAGATCGATTAGTGAATGAGATGATTATTTTAGACGATAATTCAAATTATGCAATATAATTTATGAATATTTATGTTGGGAACACGTCACAGGCAAGAGACAATTTGCATGTTTACATGTGTAAGCCTTTTTTTAAATATTTTTTTTTTTACTCGTGTTTTGAAAACTCTACCGAACAAAAATATAAACGCAACATGGAACAATTTCAAAGATTTTGCTGAGTTACAGTTCCTATAAGGAAATAAGTCAATTTAAATAATTTTATTAGGCCCTAATCTATGGATTTCACATGGCTGGGCAGGGGGGCAGCCATGGGTGGGGAGGGCATTGGCTCACCCACTGGGGAGCCAGGCCCAGCCAATCAGAATGAGTTCTTCCCCACAAAAGGGCTTTATTACAAACAGAAATACTCTTCAGCACCCCGCCATCCCCCCTCTGACGATCCCGCAGTTGAAGAATCGGGATGTGGATGTCCCAGGCTGCGGTCGTGGTCTGCGGTTTTGAGGCCGGTTGGACATACGGCCACATTTTTTTAAAACGATGAGGCGGCTTATGGTACAGAAATTAACATTCAATTATCTGGAAACAGCTCGTGGACTTTCCTGCAGTCAGCCTATTGCACACTCCCTCAAAACTTGAGACATCTGTTGCATTGTGTTGCATGACAAAACTGCACATTTTAGAGTGGCCTTTTATTGTCCCTGGCACAAGGTGCACCTGTGTAATGACCATGTGGTTTAATCAGCTTCTTGATATTCCACACCTGTCAGGTGGAAGGGATTATCTTGAGATAAAATGCTTATTAACAGGGATGTAAACTAATTTGTGGACAACATTTGGGAGAAATAAGCTTTTTGTGTGTATGGAACATTTCTGGGATCTTTAATTTCAATTCATGAAACATGGGACCAACACATGTTGCGTTTATATTTTTGTGTAGTTTGCCCTTTAGGGCTACCGTACTTACCAGAGCTTTGGGACCGTGGGTGGCTATCTGGTGGAGCAGCTAGGTCAGAGTGTCTCACCAGACTACCAGAACAACTCCTGAACCATGGAGGATCACACAGCAGGAGGCTTCACCCACCACCATGCAGTGTGAAATCAGTATCACAGCAGGGAACCTGGCCTACAGAAAAACAAACAAACACACACATGAACACACTAAAACACTGGCATGCGCATTCTCCTACAGATGTGTACACACACAGTCTTACAAAAACGTATTTCTAAAAGTTTTAAAAACGTAGGAATTGTTTCCATCACCCAACACCTATGTACAGAGCACTGAAGTCCCCGTTTAAGGACGTTCATGTCAAACAGAACACACACAAAGTCTCATATAACTAACCTTTTGGGGACACACAATTCAGTCCCATTCAAAATCCAATTTTCCCTAACCCTAAACCATTAACAGCTAAACCTAACCCTAGCCCCAAACCATGAACTCAATTCAAAACCTAAGACTAAATCTAACATTAACCCCTAGAAATTTGACCCTGTGGGAACTAACAAAATGTCTAATATTTTTTGTTTGTTTACTTCTGTCCCCACATGTATAGTTAAACACGTCCACACACACCCACACACACACACACACACACACACACACACACACACACACACACCTCCTGCCACTTGTTCACCCGAATGCAGAGTAACTAATCCTAAATGAAATGACTGAAGCACAGTGTCAGGCTCTAAAGAGTCCCCAATCCCCCACTCCCCTTCTTGGTCCTGTCATCCGAGGTTCGGCTACACCGAAACAGAATGCTTTGCCATAATAAGATTAACTTGGGTTGGGATATCGATGGATTAAGTAAGAATAGAATAAGATGAAATAGAACTGAAAAGGTTCCTAGAGTCAGCAAAGTTCAGACACCTGTTTCTCTGGTCCCTCTATCTTCCTTTCTGTCTCTCACTCCCTCAACAACCCATACAATCAGAAATCGCTATCCACTTTTAACTGAAGGCTATCAAGTTAGTGTACAAAATAATTATTTGAAGGAAAAAAACAACGTCCTAGCTATGTCATTAAAAAATAATTTGTTGACATAAAAAAAATCCCGGCATAGAAATATTGGGTTTATTAAAAGATGTTCAAGCCTGCATGATTATGTTGTCAACCAATGGGGTTTGTGCATGTACACAACTTTGTATATTGCGAGTTGTGTGCAAAATGGTTTATGCGAATGCTGTGTGTGTGTACACACACTTGTTTGTGTGCGTGCACACTTTTGCGTGTGTGTGTGAGACCATGTATGTGTGTCTACGGCGCTGCTAAGCCACTGAAGGAAGGTTTCCAGGAGCTCTTTGATGTGTATCTGGGCAATGCGCTATTAGAGGGATTTTCATCGTTGACAGCTCGGAGAATGTGTGGAGGAATTGCGATGCCAGCGGGCTAAGATAATGCTGGAAACAGGATTAGGATCATATTCTGGCAGCGCCTGTCACTTCATCAATGGGCTAAGGTTCCCTGGGTGACAGCCCTCCTCTGCCCAGCTAAAACCTTTAGTAGGCCCATGAAGGGGGTGAAAGAGGGGGGGGGGGGGGAAACAATGATTGAATGAATGGCGCACTATGATATTGGGTGTGCTCAGGCTGTGCTGGGGCATTGTGTTGGGAGGTCTAGAGGCGTGCATACGGAGGGAGGGATGGGTTAGAAAGGGGATGAGGGGAAGGAGGAGGGGTGCTGGGTGAATGACTACGGTCTCTTTGGGAAGTTACACACGCCCACTGGCTGTGCACGGTGAGGGTTGTTACACAGACGCTACCGGACAGGGAGTAGGCGGGCATGGTGGTGTCCCCACAAAAAGGAACAACATCAGGTGAAGAGCAGCATCCTGAGAACCTGGTCTTGTCGTAGAACATTATTCCCTTGCGTCGAGCTGTAAAGAACTGTACGTTTTACATTTCACGTCTGTTTTAACTCTGTGACTGACCGCATTTGACGTTGCAAAGTTGTCATTATTCACTTTGATGTCCAAGTGCCCTGCAGTAGGTTTTGCCGGTGTATAGCCGTGTTGCTCTAAAAGATACTATTCAAAGTTACACCATGTACGATGACGGCGTATTCATGAAATATTATCTCAAGTCAATCAGGCATGTAATACAAAAAAAAAATCTTGAATGAGGAATTGCTTCATACATGTAGCCGTCTGAGCTCTATTGCTGTCTGAACGATCCAGTGATCTCTCCAGTAAAATCGCTGATGTTTGGTCGACTCAGGAAAGGAAGAAGTGTTAGATTACACGGGCTGAGTTAATAACTCAGCGACAGCAGGTGGTTTGTGTTTCTTTTACTCAACTACATGGTTTACTTGATGGGTTGTGCTACTGCATCTGACTAGAGTACATAGAAGACAATGACATAAATAGTTCATGTATGACTTTATTATTCATGTGAATGGACCCACAGCCATGACCACAGGATTACTTCACTGACTTCTCCTTGTTCACCGCTGAGAATCCGAGAAACATCACCATGACAGGGGTCAAAGGTTAGCGACGCTCCATTCAGCACCACCCACACTCCCTCCGCCAGGACTGGGTCTATATTTGCATTGAGCTCTTTGCCAATTAACCTCTCTCTATAATGTGATAGTGTTATACAAGGAGAACTCTCCAATTCCACACCCCTTTCGTTATGACACAATCCCACAAATTACTTACGCATTCATCTAGGGTCATTATACATGTCTTAGTCACTTCTCAGCTAACACATGTTGGGGAAAAGTTACATTTCAAATAACCAAAGGAGAACCTTAAGGGACCAGGACGGGAAAGTCCTTTGCTAGCTTGGTTAGGATCTGACGCGGACTCTCAGCACAGCTCACAATGCAAACTTAATTGATTTGCATCCCGACTTCCTAACAAGCTCGGGTTGATAGTCAACGTTTTATCCAACATATTTTGATGTTCCAAAGGGGAGACGCGTCTTGTCAAAATTATAACAATCTCTCGTCAAAATCATTACTTCAAGGACGTAAGAACTATGCAGGGTTAAGGTTTAGGGATGGCCATTTTAAATAATTTCACAGTTCCAGGAGCCCTGTGATTCCCAAACAGCGGGACGCGCCTTGTAGAGGGGCCGACAGGGGGGGGGGGGGGGGGGGCTGAGTGAAAAAGTAGCCTACCCACATTTTTTAATCAGAGTACTTGAACACAAGGCCCGCAATGGAAACAAAATATTGCATTTATTTATATATGTCAACAGTGCACAACAATGCCCAACTTTTCATAACTATTAGAGATAAGAAATCCTAATTGCCCCATACACAGTTGAAGTCGGAAGTTTACATACACTTAGGTTGGAGTCATTAAGACTCGTTTGTCAACCACTCCACAAATGTCTTGTTAACAAACTATAGTTTTGGCAAGTCGGTCAGGACATCTACTTTGCGCATGACACAAGTAATTTTTCAAACAATTGTTTACAGACAGATTATTTAACTTATCACTGTATCACAATTCCAGTGGGTCAGAAGTTTACATACACTAAGTTGACTGTGCCTTTAAACAGCTTGGACAATTCCAGAAAATGATGTAATGGTTTTAGAAGCTTCTGATTGACTCAAGTTTTGTCAATTAGCCTATTGGAGGTGTACCTGTGGATGTATTTCCTTCAAACTCAGTGCCTCTTTGCTTGACATGGGAAAATCAAAAGAAATGAGTCAAGACCTCAGGAAAAACATTGTAGACCTCCACAAGTCTGGTTCATCCTTGGGAGCAATTTCCAAATACCTGAAGGTACCACGTTCATCTGTACAAACAATAGTACGCAAGTATAAACACCATGAGACCACGCAGCCGTCATAGTGCTCAGGAAGGAGACACGTTCTGTCTCCTAGAAATGAAAGTACTTTGGTGCAAAAAGTGCAAATCAATCCCAGAAGAACAGCAAAGGACCTTGTGACAATGCTGAAGTAAACAGGTACAAAAGTATCTATATCCACAGTAAAACGGGTGGCAGCATCATGTTGGGAGGGTGCTTTGCTGTAGGAGGGATTGGTCCACTTCACAAAATAGATGGCATCATGAGGCAGGAAAATTATGTGGATATATTGAAGTAACATCTCAAGACATCAGTCAGGAAGTTAAAGTTTGGTTGCAAATGGGTCTTCCAAATGGACAATGACCCCAAGCATACTTCCAAAGTTGTGGCAAAATGGCTAAAAATCATATTGAAACTATAATCAATTGGTTTTATTAAACACAATCATAAAAAAAAGTCAGCAACCTCTGCTTGTAGAAGCCTTATAATATGGAATCAAAAGGACAATGTAAAGGTAGGTTAAGTAATTAAACATGAACTGAAATCAAGTGTACACATTTTTTTTTATTGACTGAATATATATATATATATATATATATATATATATATATATATATATATATATATATATATATATATATATATATATATATATATATATATATATATATATATATATATATATATACACACACATACATACATACACATATACACACACATAAGTGCCATTTGAAAATCATTAATTGAAACTGTAATGAGCTGTTAGCTGCTCAGGCGCGGTCAAGGTGCTTTGCAACTTCCTTCAAACTGCACGCAGATACATAAAAATGGTATCCGCAAGTTTATCTAACTTTGGGGAAGCCAAAATCCCAAGGTCAGGGTATGGGCTGCTACTAATTCCCCTACAGAGCATCACCAAGACCAGGGAAACTGATCCTAGACCAGCTACTAGGCCTAGTCCCCAAGACTCCCTCCAACATCGGCGTATAGTAACTCCCAGGTCTGCTCACCCGTGTGAAACAATACTTTCACAATACAGCGTAAGGAGTTTGATTGTTGGCCGACAAGTTCCTATAATTCCTGGAATTACAGACTTGCATGCAAATGCTAAATCCTTCCCTCTTTCTTCTGAAAAGTGGATGAGACGGCCTGTAGCTGCAGGCTTCGCTAGCGGCTCCCCAGCTTTGTGCAGCCGAGACGCTCTCCTTTCTCCCCCTGACTTCGGTGCTAATCCTGACACGCACTGTCTGCATTTTTGACTGTACGTGTTTAAGCGCATTTGCAGTGCATTTATCTCCCCAATGTAAACCAATTTGGCTATAAGGGCCGTGGGCCAAGCGAGCCGCCAGAGGGAAGAAAGAGGAAAAAAATAACTCAACCTAGCAGATGTACAAGAGGGGAAAGAGATGGTGAGGTAGTGAGAAGAGAGGGATGGAGAGAGGGAAAGGGGAGGTGATGAACGCCTGAAAGCAGCATAAAAAGGGAAGCGGAACCATCTCGAAAAAAAAACAGAAAAAAAAACAGAGTGTCCCTTGTCCAGAGGGTAAGCTTTTCAAAGTTGGGATAGCGGCTCTTAAAGCCGCTAGAACCTGGATCACGGAATTGTTGAGTCACAGAATTGGAGGAAATCATTCAGAGCTCTTGGCTAATCCCGTCATAGAGAAATTGAGTGAGCATATACCTCAGACATCCCAGCCCCCATGCAAGAAGCGCTGTGCGTTGGCTGGTGTAAAAGAAAAAGGCCCCTGCACGCTACTCCATGTACACCTGTATGAGCTGTCTGGTAATCTCCCATTCCGCTCCTCCCTCCATCTCTCCACATGCTGGCTCTTCCTATTGGGGAGTAATGGCAGATGAAATGGACCAAAGTCCTGAAAGCTGCCAATCTCACTCCATCCAATATCCCTTTGGAAGTGGCTTTCAGGTCTCAGAGGCAGAACTCGTGACTTTGATCATCTGGAAGGCAAGAGTCGTGTTGCGACAGACATTACTACCTGAGAGTCTACGGCACTATAACGACCAAGGGGCTCCTTGGTCCCTGAAATGGCACATTAAGACAGAATCATCCTAGTTTAGTTGGGGCAATATCGTATTGTTATTTGTTTGCACCCGAGCGGGGTGTGAATGGGTTGGGATGGCTTTTAAAGTACCTGATCTCATAGCCTGAGATTTCTGTAAATGAGGTGTTTGGACTTCCTACCAATGAGCTGGAACATAAAAAGATCCCTGCTAGAGGCACTGGTAGAGGTTCCCTGTTAGATGGCCTGTTATGTTCTGTCTTCTTGGTCTGGAGCCAGGTAAATCTGCAGTCGAGTGTTGAGCTCTAACTCTGAAAACTCCTCAGGAGTACGGCGTCCATATTAGTGAAGCCTCGGTCTCAGCACAACTTCTTTCAATCTTTAGACGAGGAACGCAAAAACTGTCATACCAGTCGGCATAGCGGGACAAGAAAGCAAGCCAGCACGACCCTATGAGTTGCTACGGTGATTTCAGAAAATAATCAGCGCAAATCAAATATCTGGTAGAAAACAACGCCACAGCAGACGGCAAAAGTTGACATTTTGGAAGTCCCCTCTACCGCGGTGGCCGACGACATTCACCGCCAGCCTCAACGGCATTTACCGTCGGTCTCTCATTGAAAACAATGACATCCGGTTTGAGTCTTCCCTGTACCATCTAAACGTAGAATTAGCCCTGCTGAGATTGAAAATAAAGTTGTGCTGAAACTGAGGCGGTCCTAATATAGTCTTACTAAAACACAAGTCAGAACTACAATCAAGTCAGAACTACAATCAGCTAACGTTATTGAAAAATGACATCCTGATTAGTTTGAAATCAAGCATTTTATATGTATACAGGGCTCATTTGTGAAAGAGGCCTTGGTTTCAGCATGACTCTTAAAATTAAAGGTTAAATAAAATAAGGAGAACACTTTTAATGCTGTGTTAGAGAACGACAAAAGAGTGAGAGAGCAAGAACGAGTGTGTGTGTCACACTGTTACTGTAGGGATTTGCGTTCTTCTGAAGAGACCGGGGGACCCACCCCCCCCCCGCCCCGCATCTTACTGCTTAATGCTCCCTGACTGAATGAAACATCCAGAATGTCTCTGACACAGATAACACTAATAACCCTACCTCTCAATCTACACTCTCCTCCTCGCCTGCCTAATGTGTCTACCTCAGTCTAACAGATATGATTTCATATTCAATAATGGAATAACAAAGAGAATAGGAATGCACCACGATGGAAAACAAAATGCATTGTCCCCTAATGGCCTCCCATCCCAGGAGAGTTTGAAAAAAATGTAAATTTATGTAAAAACGAAAACACATATTTACAATATACTTGGGGGGGGGGTAATCACAATACGCGGCGGCCGCAGCGCGCTGGCCATGCCAATGGAAACGCCATGTGTCATTAGGTCCCCCTTATATATTGCTGCGCTAAAGATATGTCCTGTTTTTGAGGCGATGCAGTAATCACTCACAGGGAAAATGATCTGTGCTACTCATCTGTGGCACCAAGATGGAGAGAGGAGAGAAAGAGGGTAAAAATTGAGAGAGGACGGACTATGAGGGAAAGAGCAGGCCAACTATGGCAAGGGGTAAAGGGGAGAGAAATAAAAAGAGAAGGGAATATAGGAGAGAGGGGACGGGGGGAAGCCACGGTGGAAAGTGAGAGAGATAGAAGTAGGAGGGCTGTGGCAGAAAGGGGCAAGAGAAAAAGAGGTAGAGGTGAAGCAAAACACAGAGTAAGAGAGAGGACAGCAGAACTCTAGAAGGGCCAAACAGAGTGGTGCGGTAGCAGAAATACAGATGGAGGAAAAGCAAAGATCGGAAGAAGAGGTACAGGCAACTGCCAAAATAAAGGAAACACACCTCCCGAGCGGCGCAGTGGTCTAAGGCCCTGCATCGAAGTGCTAGCTGTGCCACTAGAGACCCTGGTTCAAATCCAGGCTCTGTCGCAGCCGGCTGCGACCAGGGGACCCATGGGGCGGCGCACAATTGGCCCATCGTCGTCCGGGTGTTGCAGCGACAGGACTGGAACTACCAAATAGATACCATGAAATTGGGGATAAAAAAAGGGGTATACAACTTTAAATAAAAATATATACAAATAATAAAGGAAACACCAACAGGAAGTGTCTTAATAGGGCATGAGCCTCCAGAATAGCTTCAATGCGCCTTGTCTGTAACTCTACTGGAAGGATGCGACACCATTCTTCTATGAGAAATTCCATAATTTGTTGATGGTGGTTGAAAACCCTCAGGCGCCCCTCCAGAATCTCCCATAAGTGTTCAACAGGACCTGGTGACAGACTTATTATACCCCCCATGCTTTTTTGGGACCCCTCTTTCAAAGTCACTGAGATGGGCATTTTTACACATGACCCTAAGCATGGGGCGGCAGGGTGGTTAGTCTAGCCTAGTGGTTAGAGCGTTGGACTAGTAACCGGAAGGTTGAGAGTTCAAAACCCCCGAGCTGACAAGGTACAAATCTGTCGTTCTGCCCCTGAACAGGCAGTTAACCCACTGTTCCTAGGCCGTCATTGAAAATAAGAATTTGTTCTTAACTGACTTGCCTGGTAAAATAAATAAATGGATGGGTTGTTTTAGTTGCTTAATTAAGTCATGAACCACACCTGTTTGGAAGCACCTGCTTTCAATATACTTTGTATCACTCAAGTTTTTCCTTTATTTTGGCAGCTACCTATATATACAGTAAACGCCATTTCCTCATTACACATGTCCAATACGATTGTCTGAGTAACCGAGACAGACTGCGTCGTCATTTTCCAGAGTGTCTGACGTTAGCAAGACGCCAGCTACACAACTTCCACCCCTTAATGTTGTTGTGCCTGTTCATGCAACAATGGCTGAGATAAAGGAACCAGAATGTTAGTGATTGACTGGAGGAGGAGAGTGGCAGAGGCTGTTACTATTGTCCTGGTTTTCATTCGCACAGCCCACTAAATGGACAAGATCGATGGTATTGGATGAATAAATGACGGTCAACGCACAATCATTCAGATTGACGCAATTTTAGTGTCGTCTTTAATCCTTCTGTATTAAAATTGTAGCATGTATTGAGAAGTACATAAGTGACCATATTATATCTCAGCTATCTAAAAGCATTACATTGCAGTGCATGTCACATTTGGTAGACACTTGACCTCAAGGGGAGAAATCCATGACAAATGTTCTCATTCCTGAACCATGCAGACACAAACGGCACTACATAGTTAACAAAGTTTTTTAATTTGAGACATGAAAATCAGACATACTATATATTTATATGAATTTTCCTATATAATAATAAGTGCATAAGGTGACTATAATTTAAAAATACCAAGTCATTTCATTAGTGCGTTTTTTTATTATTATTATTATTTTTTTTAAATCGACTGAGGTAAACAGAATTTCCCAATTTTCTTGTGTGTAAGAAAATATGTATGTATTTGTATCCCTATTTGAGGTTAGGTGACATGTTAGCAGCCAAGGAACAGTCATTTGTGTTTCTCAGTGCACTTGGATCAGTCCTTCCTCCAACCTGCTTTCTGAGGACTTTTACTATTATTTGGGCCAGGGGACCCTATTCAAGTTACCTTGCAGCATAAGAATAATGTTATCTATTCCTTTTACTACTTCAACAACACAGTGACTTTCTTATATTGATTCATTTAACAGGTCCTTTTTACCATTCTATCTTTCCACCTCTTAGTACATCCATCTCTCTCGCTCTCTCATTTCTTCTTCTCTCTGAACAGCCTCTCCACCTCTCTCATGAAGCGCAGACAGAGCTCATCCTGCCAGGGCAGGGCCACACACTGTACAGCCACCGGCAGCCCCTCTCCACCAGTCACCGCCTGTAAACACACACAAACAGTCAGTCCCAACCAAACGCATGTTGACTAGGGACCGTATTCACAAACAATTTCTATAGGAGTGCTGGTATAGGATCAGTCTTCCTTTTTAGAGAATAATATATACAATTATATAGACAGGAGGGGCTGATCCTAGATCAGCACCACTACTCTGAGATTATTTTTGAATACGGGCCCAATGGCCTGAGTTCCAACTCAGCAACCAGGACAGGCCTCTGCTTCCATCTACTGGTTACAATGGAACTACAGGCTAAGATTCACCAGTTAGGCTACAGGTTGTGACATCTGGCATGGACAAAATGGCCACTTCAAGTCCGGATGGCGGTAAGTTCGTAAATAGCTAAATATCCTGTAAATATTTTAAGAGGAAGAGTGTGTTTGTGACTTTGACTGTACCTTTCTGTAGAGCTTGTCCCAGAGGTCCCCATAGTTGCCCTTGTAGTGCCTGAGTTCCTCCTCGTCCTCTGCTGTTACCTTGGAGACAGGGACCACCCCAGCAGGGAAGTTAAGGAGATTGTACATGATGGTGTAGGACACCGCACCTGAAGAGAGAGAAGGGGTGGGGCGGGGGGGTCTGGGTCAATAATACATCCACCCATAGTTCAATAAAGCAGGTGAATTCATAACAATTCCAACTGGTGATTCTACATTTAAAAAAATGGTCATGACTGAAACAAAAAACAAGCTTCATAAAACATTGTTTTCTTAAAGAGCTAGTTAAATCTATATTCCATTTGATAAGAGATCAAAGAGGAGAGATGGGTACTGGTGAGTTTCCCAGGGTAGTTATGGTTGTAGGCGGGACCCATCATGGGACAGAGCAGCACGTCCAGCTCACACCTTCTCCACTCTGCCATCACCTCGTGCATGTAGTCCTTGGAACACAGACAGAACTACTGTACATTTTCCTCAGCGCACTGATTTCCACACAACATTCCCTCAGAAGGTTTTTTGTCAAATTGATTATCATGCTGCAAGCTTAGTTGAACAATATAACATTGCCAGTGACTGGCATACAATAATCCATGCCATTCTGTTTTTCTGTATTACAACAAGAGACGAGATGAATGAAGACATTTAAATACATTTACAGGACACAATTTGTGCCTCCTCTCAGACCATCAGGAAACTCAGAGATGGCACAACTTCAAAATGTCTAGTACCTCCACATCCGCATGCTGTCTCCACAGGTCTTGCACAGAGCTGGTGAAAAAAGAAAGTGATGGAGTCATGAAGATTCTGCATTTCATACCATGGCATTGAAATAAATAAATATATATATATATATATATATATATATATATATATATATATATATATATATATATATATATATATATATATTTTTTTTTTAAGTGTCTTCCCATGTCATTTCAGCAAGCCATGACACACGCCATCTCAGATTGTTATGAAATCATTTCTGGAGTTAAAAACATAAGATTAGCATTTCTGCAAAATTGGCCAGTTTAAAAGTTTTAGGATTCACATAATATTTCAATAAATATACTACCCAACATCTAATTGGAACCAAACATATAACTACCATTGACTAAGAAATGGGGAATTCAATAAAATGTGACTGACCGCCTCGATTCGGTCTTATTTTAAAAATGGCCAAATTTTAAAAATTGTGAGGTTTTTTTTACATTGGAAAAAAGTAGAGAGAGCTAGAAAATGGTATATTATACACTACAGTTGAGGAACAATGGGAAAGTCATTCTGCTTGTAACCCCACTTTTGAGAAAATGTAACTTTAATGTTTTGTTACACCTACAATACCAGAGAGCTCTTCTTTGTCTACACCTATTCAGAATCGTTCACACCCTCTTAAGCCTTAGCCCCACCCATCTCTAAGGATTCACGCAAGGACATGTGGTAAACAAACACTATATAAAATCTATAAAATATACGTTTATTTTTCACATGCACAGGATACCGAAGGTGTAAACAATACTGAAGTGGTTACTTGCATAGTAGCAATATCAACAACAGAAAGTGTCCAGAAACAAAAATGTTGTACAACTATTTTTATTATTTGATGACGCTTACCAGACACACACACTTGTCTAAATTAAAGGGTCATGTGAAGGAACGGCTATAACCAGCCCCCAGGCACATCTAGCTAAGTGGATAGGTCACTATTGTCTAGACATGTACACATGTTCATGAAATACAATAGATGGCCATAATCACCCCCAGACACACCTGGCTAATTTGATGGGTCATGTAATAATATGTCCAAAGTAGTCTTTCGTTCAGAAATGTAGCTAGCAAGCTAAACAATGTACCGGGATAACCCGAACTCATACTACTACTAATACAAACATTGGCGCCAGCAGAGATGGCCGCCTTGCTTCAAGTCCTTAGGAAACTATACAGTTATTTGTTATTTATACATTATTTTATGTATTATTTCTTACATTGTTAGCCCAGGAAATCTTAAGTGTTATTACATACAGCCGGGAAGAACTATTGGATATAAAAGCGATGACAACTTACCAACATTACGACCAGGAATACGTCTTTCCCGAAGCAGATCCTTTGTTTCAGACCTCCACCCTGGACATGGGATCTTATCCCAGAGGCCGACACAAAACAACGCGGTCACCGCAGGAGAGGCAGACGGAGCGGCCTACTGGTCAGACTCAGAAAGCTAGCACACTATCCACCGCTCCTGAGCATATTACTCGCCAATGTCCAATCTCTAGATAACCAGATGGACAAAATTAAGGCACGAGTTGCCTTACATAGAGACAGAGTGTAAAATTCTGTTTCACGGAAACATGGCTCACTCGGGATATGTTGTCAGTCGATAGCCACCCGGTTTCTTCATGCACTGCGCCGACAGAAACAAACATCTCTCCAGTAAGAAGAAGGGCGGGGGTATATGCCTTATGATTAACGACTCATGGTGTAATCACAACAACATACAGGAACTTAAGTCCTTTTGTACACCTGACCTAGAATTCCTTACAATCAAATGCCGACCGCATTATCAACCAAGAGAATTCTCTTTGATTAGTCACAGCCGTGGATATCCCCAACAAGCAGATACCACATCGGCCCTGAAAGAACTTCCCTTGACTATGTAAACTGGAAACCATACATCCTGAGGCTACATTTATTGTAGCTGGGGACTTTAACAAAGTTTACCTGAGAGCGAGACTTCCTAAATTCTATCAGCATATCGAATGCTGAACACAGGCTGCTAGCATTTTGGATCATTGCTACTCTAACTTCCGCAACGCATACAAAGCCCTCCCCCGCGCTGCCTTCAGCAAATCTGACCATGACTCAATTTTGTTGCTCCCAGCCTACAGACAAACTAAAACAGGAAACACCTGTGCACAGGTCTGTCCAAGGATCACTTCAATCACGTGGACTGGGATATGTTCCAGATACACATCAATGTTGTTGTCTGAGGCTAAGCTGACTCGGTGAGCGAGTTTATTAGCAAGTGCATCGGAAAGGTCATACCCACTGTGACTATTAAAACATTTCCTAACCAGAAACCGTGGATCGATGGTGGCCTTTCAGGTTTTGTTGATATAGGACTTGTTTAACGGTGGATATAGATACTTTTGTACCGGTTTCCTCCAGCATCTTCACATGGTCATTTGCTGTTGTTCTGGGATTGATTTGCACCAAAGTATGTTCATCTCTAGGAGACAGAACGTGTCTCCTCAAGCAAAGAGGAACTAAGTTTGAAGGTAGGCCTTGAAATACATCCACAGGTATGCCTCCAATTGGCTCAAATTACGTCAATTTTCCCATCAGAATCTTCCAAAGCCATGACATTATTTTCTGGAATTGTCCAAGCTGTTTAAAGGCACAGTGAACTTTGTGTATGTAAACATCTGACCCACTGGAATTCTGATACAGTGAATTATAAGTGAAATAATTTGTCTGCAAACAATTGTTGGAAAAATTACGTGTCATGCACACAGACTTGCCAAACCTATAGTTTGTTAACAAGAAATTTGTAGAGTGGTTTAAAAACAAGTTAGTGTATGTAAACTTCTGACTTCAACTGTATATACTGCTCTTTACCATCTACTGCATCTTGCCTATGCCGCTAATCCATATATTATATGTACATATTCATCCCTTACATTTGTGTGTATGAGGTAGTTGTGAATTTGTTAGATATTACTGCATTGTCGGAACTAGAAGCACAAGCATTTCGCTACACTCGCATTAACATCTGCTAACCATGTGTATGTGACCAAATAAGTTTGATTTGTCATAGCTATAGTATGAATCTTCAGGTAGCTAAAGCTAACAAGCTAGGTTCAATGTTAGCTAGCGAACATTAGGCTATAACTAGCAATGCAAATGGATTTCTGATTTGAATAATACTACACAGATCATGCACGTAACATTAGCTAGCGAGCCAGAAGCTAATGTTTGCTAGTTAACAGTACGCTTTAACTTGCTCTAAGGATATAATTATTGTTTGGATAACCGTATTTACTATTATGTATTGATTTTTACATTTTTTCACCCTTTATGCAAAGCGCACTGCAAAGAACGGGAGAAGAATTCTCAGAATTATTGTAATGTTTGTTTGCGTCAATTAATCCCTTCAGGGACTGGTTGCCTATTTGACACAATAATAAAATTCATTCATTGCAATAAAAACAATTTTGAGACAATTAGAAACTTACATCTGAAAAATGTGGCTAAGACTCTTACCCGTATACATAGATGAACGCTTCACGGCAGACTGGAACCATTTAACTCTGTTTTATTTGTAGCTACATTGGCATGTGCAGAAAGTAGCTTGTCCCACAGATCTTTCAAAAGCACCTGCTAAATTCATGGCATCAAGTAGCAAAGCTATCGAGAACTACAAAAGTTAACGTTATATCTTTCAAAAACGGCATGGGAGAAAGGACTGCAAACACATACTGTACAGCTCACGCTATAGACAAAAGCAATCTACATGGCAGTGAAGAAGTTAAACCAAGGCCACATACCTTTTAAAGGGTTAATAATTTGTGTGATGATAAACTAAGGTCTCCTCTCAGGTGACCTCTGTATGCGTGTTAACACCTGTTTTGAGTGATATGGCCTGCAGACACTATCAGAAGGTGGAAACCGCCTACACTCATACTCCTCTTGTCTGGGTCCCACCGTGACGGAGGTTCTGAAAATACGACTGGGTTTCTGAGAACACAAGGCCACCGCAGGCCTGATGGAAACCTCCACCTGGCAGAAGATGCTTAGACTTATCTGATGTGAAATATCACCTTGTTATGAACCTATACCTACAGCATATAAGTTGCAGGATATCTTAGACACCTCGCAGAACCTGGGGAGAGCGATCATATACTGTACTCTGTACCAACATCCACCTGCAATTGTATTACTAAAGGATAATTTTAATACTTAAACAGAGTGTGTTTCCTTTCTACTACCAATATATGTAAGTTTCATAATTACATGGTCAATTTCTTCAGATGATCTGGTCTAACAGCAGACCAATCCAAACTCATCTCCGGGCATGTCCAGCCCATCCATTATCTCAGCCAATCAAGTCTAGAAGGAAGGTTACTGTCTTTTTCAGTGGCTAAACCTACTAGGCTCGTAATTTAACAATTTTATTTGTATTTACAGATGGAATACACGTGTTATTAAGGCACAAGAAAGTTCAAATGTTCCAGAAGGCATTTCTCCCAAAAAATTGATTGATTTAAAAAAATGTTTAAGTTCAAATGCTACTCCTGTGAAGTAGTGACCTGTGACATACGCCTAGTTTCCTGAAACGAGTCACAAATTATTAAAAGCCACCCACAGACACCCCCCAAACCTCATGCCTACCAACCCAACAACCAATATACAGTATCTGTTATCTATGTCTGACAAGTAGTATGGAGCTGCAGCTTGGACTATTGCTTCTTCATCCTATTTAAATTATTCCCTGGGGTGGATTTGGCATTGGGTGTGAGGGGTCCCTGGGTGGCTTTTGACACCCAGGGACCATAAGAATTATGGTCCAAATCGGATGTTAGGTTTTATAATTATATGAATCCAATTGGAAGAATATACATAGGTTCTTCTTACCTAGCTCCACACAGGCTTTCCATAGAGGCACCTATACGAGGAAACTGAAGGGAAAAAATAAGACCATTGACATACAGAAGTATCAGCCAAATATAACATTAGCAGTCTGATATACATCACAATACAGTTAACCTCCCTCTCTGTATGCTGCAGACTTGGAGAGCACTCACTATGGGCTTGATCAGAATGGATAGAATTTTCTTCACAGTGCGAGGTAAACCGTACGGAATAATCTGAACCCGCAGAGACGGGTCGACAGGCCCTCCTTTCCTACAATAACACCAAACAACAAAGTTAGTTTTTATCATTTTAGTGTGAATACTGGATAGTTCATTTCTCTCCCAGGGATGTTCTGGTTTAACTCATTGGGATTACCAGGGTTGTGTTCATTAGGAACTAAACGGAAGAAAACGGACTGAAACAGGGAGGGACTACATTGACTCCAATAAGAAATACTCATTGTCGCTTCGCATTTCAAAATGTTTTTCTATGGTGTGCCCAACTGAACACAATCCAGGGTGATTTGACTGACTCACAGGTTGCTGAGCATGGTAGCGCATCCATCGCCTGAGAAACCCCTGAGAACCAGCTCATGCATGGCATAGCTCAGCCTGGGGAGACTGAAGGGAACCAACTACAGAGAGTGAGATGAGATAGAGTAATACAATTTAATATCAATACAGTCATGGACCGACCTGTAAAGGAATTAACATCCACATTATTTTGTTTCGGTTATTCGGCAGTCCAAGTAAATCTGTCTCTGATAAGTGTTCAACCAAGCTCTGGTCATTTGTGCCTTCAGAAAGTATTCATACCCCTCATCTTATTCCACATCATGTTGTGTTACAGCCCAAATTCAAAATGTATTGAACTGATTTCAATGACAAAGTGAAAACATGTTCTTAGAAATGTTAGCAAATGTACATAGGTATTCACACCACTGAGTCAATACATGTAAAAATCACATCAGATTTCCTCCCAAACATAATGCCTTGTATTCAGGACATAAAGTTAATTTCTTTGCCACATTTTTTGGGGGGGCAGTTTTACTTTTAGAGCCTTATTGCAAACAGGACACATGTTTTGGAATATGTTTTATTCTGTACAGACTTCCTTCTTCTCACTCTGTCACTTAGGTTAGTACATGTATTGTGGAGTAACTATGTTGTTGTTGATCCATCCTCAGTTTTCCTCCTATCACAGCCATTAAACTCCGTAACTGTTTTAAAGTCACCATTGGCCTCATGGTGAACTCCCTGAGCGGTTTCCTTACTCTCCGGCAACTGAGTTAGGAAGGTAGTCTGTATCTTTGTAGTGACTGGGTGTATTGATACACCATCCAAAGTGGAATTAATAACTTCACCATGCTCAAAGGGGATATTCAATGTCTGCTTTTTTTAACCAACAGGTACCCTTCTTTGTGAGGCATTGGAAAAGCTTCCTGGTCTTTGTGGTTGAATTGTATGGGATTATAAAGATGACAGAACTACGCGAGTTTGTGTTTTGAGTTTCGTGATCGCACATTGAGATTAGTGGTTGCATGTACAACTCCCAAATATGTATTTTAAATTTCGCAAACCTTTATCACGATGAGTGAAAGATTTGTTGCATCTTTAATTTTGAACACATTCAATAAGACTTGTAATAATTCTTAAATTAAATTATGCTTGCAAGTCCATTTAAGACTATGAATATTCTGCTGTGAATAAAAGATACTTGCATAGTTTATCTGCGCGCGCTCTGAGTTCCCGTCACTGTTGTCACGTTACCAAGAGATTTGTAGAAAGATTCACAAGTAAAAATTTGATTTGACCTGTATTTAAGGAAAACAACTTCTTATTCTATATTTTTTAAGGTAGCCTTAAATAATTACTTTACCACATTGAATAGTATGCACTGTAAGAATAAGTTATTGAGATCAATGGACCCTCTTAAGCTTTTCAAATTTCTTTGAACGTAAAAACCCTGTATGTGTTTGTTTGCCTGTTTGTGATGTTTAGTGTTCCATGTTTTAAGGATGTATAGATTTTTGTAACATATTTGACTTTGTATCCTTCAAAATGTATGGAATTTCAATAATAATGTAATGAAACAAGCAGGGAGCAGGTCTCGACCTTCTACCCCAAAGTCCAGCGTGCTATCGACTGTGCCGCAAATGCATGCTCAAGCGGCAGAGTCGATATCCGCGCTTATAAACCCAGGGTCGTTACACTACTCCCTCCTTTCAAAGAGAGCGTCACCGCGCCAACTTGCGACTCGACGTCTTACAGGAACGCATTCACCTGCCAAGCACACGCACTGTCGTGGATGCAAGGTCCGATCCCACTTCTGACACCAATGTAATGAAACAGGTCTCGAACCCAACACTAGGCCCCTACCCAGATGGTCATGTGCCGTCGCAATCTTCTCTCCTCTTCTATCATCTCTCCCTTCTGCTAAATCCTTCTCCCTCCTGTCTCCTGATTCTGCCTCTTCGACAATACTCGTCCCTTTCCGCATCCTATGACTAGCACTGTCCCCTTTCCTCCCAGCCGGCTCTGACCTCATCTCCTGCTCCATGGCGGAGTGAATCATTGCGAGCTTACAGAACAGGGCTGTGGGCAGCTGAAAGAAAATGGAGGAAAACTAAAGTACCAGAAGACCAACCATCCTTTCACGCCCTCCTCTCTGCCTTCTCTTTCTCTGTATACACTGCCAAAACCACTCCCTACCACAAAATGTCAAGCTTCTGTCTCTAACCCAACCTTCTAAACAATTTCCACCTTCTCCTCCCTCCTTAATCCTCCACCCCTCCCTCTCTGTGGACAACTTTGTCAACCACTCTGAAAAAAAAGGTTGACAACATCCGCTACTCATTCACTCAGCCTATTGAATCCACTGGTCTCACTCACACAGAACTACCATACACCTTGAACCTCTTTCTCCCCTCTATTTCGCCAGATTCAATTTTGCGACTAGTGAGGTCTGGCTGCCCCACAACCTGCCCACTCGACCCCATCCCCTCTTCCGGACCATCTCTGGAGACCTTTGCCCATTCCTCACTTCAGCGCATGTCCCGAGTTGCTCCCCTCCTCAAGAACCCAACACTTGACTCATCGGACGTCCAAAACTATAGACCTGTATCCCTTCTTTATTTTCTTTCCAAAACACTTGAGGATGCTGTCTCTTATCAACTTTCTCATTATCTCTCTCAGAATAATCTTCTTGACCCCAACCACTCAGGCTTCAAGACAGGTTACTCAAATGAGATTGCTCTTTGTGACACAAGAGGCTCCACGCACTGCCAAAGCTGACACTCTCCCCTCTGTTCTCATCCTCCTAGATCTATCCGCTGCTTTCGACGCAGTGAACCACAAGATCGTCCTCTCCACCCTCTCAGGGCTGGGCGTCTCAGGCTCTGCACACTCTTGGATTGCATCCCACCTGGCAGGCCACTCCTACCAGATGATGTGGAGAGGATCCGTGTCTGCACCACGTACTCTCACTACTGGTGTCCCCTCAGGGCTCGGTTCTAGGCCCTCTCCTCTTCTGCAAGATAATTTTTGATTCACAGCAGTATATTCATAGTTGGAAATGGACTTGTAATAATCCAAATCTTATTGAATGTGTTCAAATGTCAAGTTACAAGTTAGCAACCACTTAAATCTTGCACACATCATTATACAAACATGCAAAATAAATCACACTTGCAAATCGTACTTGCAACCACAAATCTCAATGTGCGACCACAAAATTCAAAATACAAACTCACGTAGTTCTGTCATTATAATCCCATAGAATCTTTGTTTGAAATTCACTGCTTGATTGAGGGACCTTACGGATAATTATATGTGTGGGGTACAGAGATGAGGTAGTCATTCACAAATAATGTAAAACACTTAAGAGCACACCGAGCGAGTCGATATAACTTGTGCTTAACAAGTCACATGTTTACACCTGAATCACAGGCTTTCCATAACAACTAGGTTGTTGAATACTTATTTTTAATACAATTTGTTAACATTTCTGAAAAAATAATTCCACTTTGACATTATAGGGTAGTGACACAAAATCTTAATTTAATCAATTTTAAATTCAGTCTAACACAAAATGTGGAAAAAGTCAAGGGGTGTGAATACTTTTTGTAAGCAAAGTAGATCAGTCTGGAGCTGGGGGTTACCCACCGTGTGCCCTGCGCTCTCCAACAACGCCTTGGTCTCCCTCAGGGCTCGGCCCATGCTCGGAGAGGGCATGGCATAGCCGTCATTCTCGTAGTACCCGATCCTCAGGGGCTTGGAACGCTGGTATACCTGGAGAACAGAGGAAGAACACAGTATTGATACATAGGAGAATGTAGATTGCTGGGGGGGGGGGGGGGGGGGGGGGGGGTGTATAGGTCCTTTCTGCATAATGTACCTTATAATGGATTTTGGCATCCAATTTCAATAATTTGATATGGACACTATCATTTGATAGATATTGATAAGAGCAAGGCATATTGTAATATCGGTTTATTCTTCTTGTCAACCTACATTATGTAAAAAAAATAAATTAAAAAAAAGCATACACGACTGTTGCTGCATGCACAAAACCCTCTCAGCAACCTTCTCACAGGCTGTCAATTTATCATAATCCTACTTAAATTGCCTGCTGATGATCCAGCAACAGTTCATGGGCTTCTCATTGTATTCAAACTGGTTGAGTAGGTTAAGCTCCTAGAACATTCAGACCAGAACATCAACAAGCAGCTGTCTCGACTTCACAGATCCGTGGAAGTAAAAACTAAAAGTGAACATTCAGACAGCTGCAATGTTTTGTGTAAAATCAATATGCATTGATATGTTATAATAAAACAATTGCAACTGATATCATTAGATTTTACAAAAGGGTGCCCATCACTAAATATAATAATATCATTTGTTTGTCTTCAGGGATATCCATTGAACAATGATATGTATCCTACGAAAGGCTCCAGGATGAATTTTCCTTTATGTACAGATCTAGGATCAGCTTAAACTCCCACAAATTTTTTTTTTTTTTAAATGAAATGACTCAGCGTTTAGGGGCAACATCACCCTACTCCCTATGACAGAGAAAGATCCCACCTGTTGGTTGAATGGGATTGGGGGAACAGTAGGGTCCAGTCTGAACATGTGGTCACAGAGCAGAGCTTGCATACAGAGAGCCAGGCCATCCACGTCCCTTGCCATGGGCCCAAAGGACGACAGCACTGGAACAAGAACACAAACAATTGGTGTCATCTTGACAGTGGCGAGTCAGTTGTTAAAAAGGTAACAATAACATCTGTTATTATGTTGTTACTATCCCAAAATGACTATGTAATGAGCATCCTTTTGATACTATTTCTACATTTTTTTCCACAGAAGAGCTCTGCTCCCTATTTTCTCTATGTATGTAGGCGTTATGATGGAGGGGTTCAAGAAAACATTAAATTTATTTAGCTATACATGTGCAGGGTGGAAAGTTGTACGTTTGAGCCTTACCTGACTTTTGGCCCCGGCTACAGGAGGAAGCACCTCGCGAACTGAAAAAAAAAAAAAAAAAAAAAAACAAGTCAATATCTAACCAAGCCCATCAGGTCAATAACTCACACACACACTGTCACAACTTCCGCCAAAGTCGGTCCCTCTCCTTGTTCGGGCGCCGTTCAGCGGTCGACGTCACCGGTCTTCTAGCCATCGCCGATCAACCTTTCATTTTGTCTTGTTTTCCCACACCCCTGGTCATTATTCCCTCATTACATGTCGTTATTTAACCCTCTGTTCCCCCCCCCCCATGTCCGTGTGTGTAATTGTTTATTGTTGAGGTTGGTGCACGCTTCCGGCTGGTTTGCGCCGGGTTTATTTTATTTACCTGTACTTTGTGCTGCCTCACTTGTTCGTTGGGCATTTTTTTTTGTGGTGCAGTTAAGTTCTGTGCAAATGATTGCCTTAGTAAAGTGCTTTGTCCACTCATCTCTGCACCTGACTTCGATGCACCAGCTACACTCACACCCTCAATTATGCTTTTACAGAGGAAATAAATGTCTTGTGATGCAATCGTTCTTGAACTGTGCTCAAGGTTAGGAACATTGTAAAATATTACTGAAGTCCTCACAGGTTGTCAACAAGACACTGACAGACCCACTAACGTACACATGCACGCACCCCCCCCACCCACCCACCTTAGCCTGTTGGCCGTGGGTTTAAAGCCACAGATCCCACAGAAGGATGAAGGGATGCGTATGCTGCCCCCAATGTCAGAGCCCATGCCCAGGACCGAGCCCCCTCCTCCGATCAGCGCTCCCTCCCCGCCCGATGAACCCCCGGGCGTCTTTTGAGGGTTATGGGGATTCAGAGTCAGACCGTAGATGGGATTACCGCAGTCATAGCTGGACATGGGGACAAGACAGAGATGTGGGTGAAAACACTGATTGCTAAGAACATTAGTCACGGGGTGACCAATCAGCTTTACTCTGGGTGCAGACTAGTCTGATCATTGGACTTTGATGATTGTCTTCACAAATTCCTCAATGACATTGCTCAAGTCATAGCTCTTGCACTAAATTACATCACCTAATGTAGTGTGTGGCACATTAAAGCCATTGTTACCCTATCTATGTCAATGTATTGCTAGTGTATTATGTTTATTCATCAGTTGACATTGTATATGGTACACAAATTATATTCTGAATCTCATTTGTTGCATTTGCAAGTCTAAAACAACTATTCACCTTAGCAGGCTTTGGGGTACGTTGGTCTTGACGAAGGGAATGGCACCTTGTCTCTTCAGCACTTCAACCAGCACACTGTCCCCTGTGGCAGGAAGGTCCAACTTACAGATCACGCCACACGTAGAGTCATGACCCTAAATACAAAAACAGGAAGATAAAAAGTAAATAATTCACAATAAAAATAAACTATTTCAGTAGACATGAACATCTCTGAACCCAGAACTATGATACTGGTAGAGCCTGTGTCACAAACAAAGACACAGGCCTACTATGGGGGTGCTTTTCTGTACACAGATTAAGCCAATGTCCTGGGCTAACAAGCAAGCTCAAATGGAGAATCTCTATTGAAAGTGCATTGGTCCAGGACTAGGCTTAATCTGACTAGGAAATCCCAGCTATATTTACAGGGAAAAATAACAATTAATGAAAGACACTGAAGTGACACCTAATCAACACCTTATATCCAATATTTTCCTTGATGCTGACAGGGACCCCATAAAGAAGACCATCCTTGTGAGAGCCAATATCCTCCAGCTGATCCCAACTCTCCAGCAGGACCTCAGTGCAACAGTTCAGTCTCCTATTCACCTCCAATGTCTGTGGGAACACAGAGGGGGGGGGGGGGGGGGGGGGGGGATCAATGGGAGCACTTGTAGATTGAAAGGTCTTAGTAGCCCGGTCCCAGATCAGTTTGTGTTGTCTTGCCAACTCCTGTGGTCATTGCTACAACAAGAGCACAAAACAGATCCCAAACAGTTCTGGGACCAGGACAGACTGATCACCACAGCAGCATGCCCCAAAATACATGATGCCTATTGTGTGATAGCCATTCAATGACTGATCGTGCTGCATTGTTTTGTAAACAGTGCAAATATAATTCAGGCATGTCATCATAAATGCATAGGCCTTTTCAGGGCTGTGTTGGCTGTGACAAGGGTTGCACATTTTGGGGAATATTCAGGTGGAAACTTTCAGTGGGAATTAACAGGAATATATGGGAAATATTAATACCATTTAAATTATGTTTTTTCATTGGATATATTTACCATATAGAGAGACATAATTAGACAATTGCAATTTATTATATCCTTCCAATAGAAAATTAAAAAACATTTAGTTACAAATTGAACTTTAAATGAGTTGACTCTTCACATGGGATGATTTCACTGAACATACTAAAGCTTTGGTTGTCTTCCTCTCAGGGTTCCATGTCTTCTCTTTTGACCTCAATGTCAACCTCTTGAACATCAGACTGAGGCCTCACCTTCACCATCACTTTCCAACCTTGTTGAGGATGGCTCGTTGTCAGGCTCAAAAAGCCTCAAAATTGCCCGGATGGCCAACAATTTTCCAACACTTGTATTGGTCAGCCTGTTGCATGCTTTGGTGTGTGTGTTCCCAAACTAGGACCAGTTGCCCTCTGAGGCGGCTGATGTTGGTGGGATTTGGAGGATGATGGGGGAAAGAGCCTCACCAGGGGGCTGATGAGATACAGTTGAAGTCAGAAGATTACATAGGTTGGAGTCATTAAAACTCATTTTTCAACCACTCCACTAATTTCTTGTTAATAAACTTTTGTTTTGGCAAGTCGGTTAGGACATCTACTTTGTGCATGACGTCATTCTTCCAACAATTGTTTACAGACAGTGAAATAATCTATCACAATTCCAGTGGGTCAGAAGTTTCCATACACTGAGTTGACTGTGCCTTTAAACAACTTGGAAAATTCCATGAAATTATGTAATGGCTTTAGAAGCTTCTGATAGGCTGACATTTGAGTCAATTGGAGGTGTACCTGTGGATGTATTTCAAGGCCTACCTTCAAACTCAGTGCCTCTTTGCTTGACATCATGGGAAAATCAAAAGAAATTAGTCAATACCTCAGGAAAAACATGGTAGACTTCCACAAGTCTGGTTCATCCTTGGGAGCAATTTCCAAATGCCTGAAGATACCTCATTCATCTGTACAAACAATAGTACACAAGTATAAAAACCATGGGACCACGCAGCCATCATACCACTCAGGAAGGAGACTCATTCGGTCTCTGAGAGACGAACGTACTGGTGCAAAAAGTGCAAATCAATCCCAGAACAGCAGCAAAGGACCTTGTGAAGATGCTGGAGGAAAATGGTACAAAGTTATCTATATCCACAGTAAAACAAGTCCTATATCGACATAACCTGAAAGGCAGCTCAGCAAGGATGAAGCCACTGCTCCAAAATAGCCATAAAAAAGCCAGACTATGGTTTGCAACTGCACATGGTTACAAAGATCGTACTTTTTGGAGAGATGAAACAAAAATAGAACTGTTTGGCCATAATGACCATTGTTATGTTGAGGAAAAAGGGGGAGGCTTACAAGCCGAAGAACACCATCCCAACCGTGAAGCACAGGGGTGGCAGCAGCATGCTGTGGGGGTGCTTTGCTGCAGGACTTCACAAAATGGATGACATCATGAGGAAAATTATGTGGATATATAGAAGCAACATCTGAAGATATCAGTTAACGCTTGGTCGCAAATGGGTCTTCCAAATGGACAATGACCCCAAGCATACTTCCAAAGTTGTGGCAAAATGGCTTAAGGACAACAAAGTCAAGGTATTGGAGTGGCCATCACAAAGCCCTGACATCAATCCTAAAGAAAATTTGGTAGCAGAACTGAACGTTTTTGGGAGCAAGGAGGCCTACAAACCTGACTCAGTTACACCAGCTCTGTCAGGAATGGGCCAATATTCACCCAACTTATTGTGGGACGCTTGTGGAAGGCTACCCGAAACATTTGACCCAAGTTAAACAATTTAAAGGCAATGCTACCAAATACTAATTGAGTGCATGTAAACTTCTGACCCACTGGGAATGTGATGAAAGAAATAAAAGCTGAACTAAATCACTACTATTATTCTGACATTTCACATTCTTAAAATAAAAGTGATCCTAACTGACCTAAAATAGTGAATTTTTACAAGGCTTAGATGTCAGGAATTGTGAAAAGTGAAGTTTAAATGCATTTGTAAACTATGTAAACTTCTGACTTCAAGTGTATGTTGACACGACTGTCATATTGCATCTCCATCCCAAAGCACTTGCTAGGAAGTGTACTTCGACAGACTGCCAAGAACCTTGCCCTCTTCCAAGCCAATGTGGCGAGACACGGTAGTGATGACACCATAGGCCTTGTTGATCTCTGCACCAGACAGGATGCTCTTGCCAGCATATTTGGGGTTGGGTTTTGAATGAAAGAGCGGGAAGATCGAGGAACAAAAATATTGTCTATCGGGCAGTATGCAGCTATGCTATTGTAAATAGAGTATCTTATGCATACTAAATAACCGGCCATTTGAAAAAGGAAAATGCAATAAATATTTACTCTGAGCTACGCTTCGGTAGATTGGTCGTAGATAGAAGGCGGCGTTGCCCAGCAGGGATCTCTTGTCCTTTGAAGAATGTCTCTGGTGGTAAACTGGATACGTTGTAGTATCGTTGTGTGTTAGATTGAATACGTCGTCCGTCCTTTCCTAGCCCATGTTCACAGCGGCTGCTACTAACTCCATGGCTAGGAGGTATCACTTCTGGACTGAATAAGAGTTCAAAGTTCATACCAAGTGGCCATACTTTTAAGCTATATTCTGACTGGTATAGTTGAAATTCATCCTTCCGCCGTTTAGGTTGTCACCTTCACGTTGAGAGTCAATGCTAATTTCGTTAGGCTCCTGTGGTTCAAACTAAAATTACATTTAATCTTTTCACAAATAGTTTAATATTTAAAACATTTAAATTGCACAACAATTCCATGTGAATCTGATAGCTGGAATGTGTCGACTTTCCAAGATACAGTTTGTCATCCTGTCATTAGTAATAATGTCTCAGACGCCTACTGATGACATATTCATTAAGTACCAAAGCGCATTTTCAACTGGCTGGATTAACAAAATAGGGTCCCGTTTCCCACTTTTTGATGTTCCCAGACGCTCTATGTTAACAAAGGGATTTTCAATAGTCACATCGGTAGAGTAGAGAAGAAAAAGGGGAAAAGTATTTATGTGGGTCATAAACCTCCCCCAACATTATGACAGTGAGGACTAGGGCCATTTCCCCCAGAAATGTCCGGGAACTTGCAGGTGTCTCGGTGGAAGAGTGGGGTAACATCTCACAGCAAGAACTGGCAAATCTGGTGCAGTCCATGAGGAGGAGATGCACTGCAGTACTTAATGCAGCTAGTGGCCACACCAGATACTGACTGTTACTTTTGATTTTGACTCCCCCTTTGTTCAGGGACACATTATTCCATTTCTGTTAGTCACATATCTGTGGAACTTGAAGGACTAAAATTCTAAAGACTCCCACCAGTGATTATGATGTTATTAATTTGTTTACATGCCATTGTACTTATGCTCACTGTGTAGCTGAATATTGAGGCCTCTGTCTGTGTCTAGCTCTCTGCCAAAACCTGCAGCCCCGCGTCTGAGAGAAGGTGAGAAAAGGGACTGAGGGTGATAAGACACAGAGAGACTGTTTTTCTCTGAAACAAGGGCAGATTTGCATACCACTTGAGACTGGTTCTCAGAAATCTTGTGTTAATAAGAATAACATGTCATTTTAGCTGCACGTGCAGGTTTAACATAGATCACTTGGGTATATAAGATCCTGTCTTTCTTTTGTTCGGGGAAGAACTCAGGAGACAAGTGCACATTTTGAGTGATCTTTATTTGTTAAGTAAATAAACAGAGCCCAGAAAAGTGGAACCAATAAACTTGTTCAGTTTATGTTTCAGTTGTTGAATCTTATGTTCATACAAATATTTACACATACGTTTGCTGAAAATACACGCAGTTGACAGTGAGAAGATTTTAATTTTTTTGCTGAGTTTTTTTAGTTAAGCAGTTAGATTAAACAACTCCTTTGTAAGATAAATGTTTTACAATGAAACATGTATGAAAACATCTGAATTAACACTCCTATGTTAGCAGGCTCAAGCAAGCTAAAACCAGCATGGTAGCAAAAACTAACTAGCAGAAATTGTTAACAAGTTAGAAATTATGTAAACAGGCTTTGCTGTAGGATACTATTTATAAGTTAACAAAAAAAGAATGTCATAAAATATATTCACCCCAGTCAGTATTGTAATCAAAACTTACCAGAAAGCATTTAGTTATTGCCTCAGAGCCCACACTACTACACTACAGCATCTCATTAGTGTGCAAGATCTTGAAAATCAGCTGTACATGTGATGGAAGAGTGCACCGCACACGTGATGGATGAATGTACTGCAGAGGGTTGTAATTCCATTGAATTGGGGATAGTTTAACCAAAATATGCTACAAGACCTAGACTTGCCTTGTGTATCCCACAAAAAAATCCCCAAATTCAGGGCTTAACTTCCCATGGAACATAAACAGGTTAGAAGGTGGTTAATGATTTGCAGAAAACATTGCAGGAGTACAATGTCACCAATGCTTGCAGTGAAAACAAAACACACCACCTATAGAAATAATGCAGTCCACAAAATTCCACATTACAAAAAGCTGGAGTAACCTACAGTATATGTGATTGCTGGGGGTGTTGATTGAGTTGTGCATTACCTTTTCCACGTATGAGTGGAACACAGCTTCTGGAGTTAGTGTTCCGCCCTTCAGTTGTTTGGACAGCTCCGCCAGTGACAGTGAGAGGATGAGAGAGGTGTCCGTTTCAGGGTGCTGACATGGGAGTCAAAGAGGGAAGAGAATGAACATTAGGTACACCACCAGATATCTATCTAGCTACTCGCTCTGAAAATCAAAATGAAATGTCATGCCATTTCAGGTAGGGTCCTCAAATACTTACTCCTCCTTTCAATACATACATGCATGACTAAGTGGCAACTGGTTTGAACATGAAGATGTTGTGATAGTACTGGGGTGGCTATCTGCAAGCTAGAGTCACAGCTGTGTCGGACTGACTTATCAGCAGGGTTGAATGTTCATTCGTTGAGGTTGTTAGCTAGCGTTTGCTAAACTAAAGTCAAACTTACAGATTCGTTGAACTGAAGGACAGCAAGCTCTGCTCGTTGCAGTGACGTTTCTTTTCGGGCTTTCGCCCTCTGAATTTTCTTCCAAGACTGTTTGTGTCTGAACCAATTCAGGAAAAGCATCAAGGCACCTGTACCGCATGCAGTGGCTGTCAGAATCACTGTCCAATTCGGCTCAGCCCCAAAAATTACTTGTTCAAAGTTGTCCATTCTGTCCATAACGCTCTGACAGCTATCTTCCACCTTCTACTTCCAAGTACACCTGATGCAGTCAGGTGCTTCTCGCAGGGTTCGGGTTAAATGCGTTTGACTCCGCCCACAGTGAGCCCGGCCCCGAACTGCAGTCAGGGGCTTCTCCCTACTCGTAGGGGTTTTAATTAAGGGTGGTTGGCATCCAATTCCAAAATACATCCCTACACGGGCTAGGGGACCTGTGAGGTCAGAACATTCGCCAACAGGATTTCTTGCAAGGCCTCGGCTGTGAAATCCTAAAGAAACGTTCAGCTGCATTCACAATTACAATTTTCTCAGACCTATTCTCCGCTTGTGCTGTACAGTTTATGACCACTGCAAATCGGCAGCTAGGACAACGCACGTTCCAAACTCACGACACTGCTGTACATGTGAGGAAACTGCACCCTTCTTGTGTCATCTCATCACAACACAGGGATGGGCTCGAGGCTATCCAATAGCAGAGGGAGAGGCAAAGTCTAGATAATCTTCGCCAACAATAGCAAGTAGTCGAGGCTCCAATTTGCCTCATTGCCTTCAGATGGGGAACTTGTGACAGCTTTTCTTGCACACTATAAAAAGTAAGATCTTACCAGGGGTTGTTGATTGCATGGAGGCATGCTATACAAGGTTTCCATTATGTGAGATTGCATTTAAGCAGAACATAAAAGCAATTGTAATTCTTTGCAATTATCCAGTTGTTGTGAGACCAATGACCAAGTTAATTCATGCTGCACTTGCCACATTGATACAGCAATACCTCGATCCCAGTCTCAATAGCTACCGCCAGCTGGTAGATGAGATTAGATGCATCACAACTAACAAAAGTATATTACTTCAAGAAATCCAACCAGTTACAAAAAATATTCAACACTTAATTTACCATTTATTCACATGAACAGAGTGTGTATTTGAGGTTACAACATAGAGGTTTCGTTTAAAACCAGGTACTTGTTTCTATATCTGACAGGGAATTTCTGCCAGTAGTGCAGGGAGCTGGGTGGACTTTATTTGACAGAATGGAAGACTTTGTGTGCCACCTGGGGGACAGAAATGAGAGGTAAAGTTATTGCAAACTGTCTAGTCAAATGTATGCAAAGTGAGTGACACTTGTCTCCTAAAGTAGCTAGTTATACCATCAAATGTATTCTCGCTTCATTCCTCGTCTGGTGACTGAAAGCATATAACCGTAAACCATATGAGGGTCGGTGTGCTTTTCTTTACCCATGTCTCCACATCCTTCTGTCCTGCGCCATCATCCAACTATTGTACTCAAATTCTAAGCTCTCCAATCATGAAGAACTTAACAATGGAGAAGCATGCTATAGAGTAAATACAAATCACTGACTCCTGAAAATGGGTGTCATCTGGCTGTAGAAGTTTAAAATGTTGAGTCACACAAATGTATTTGTGTATCAGTTGCAGTAGCAGACATCTCCTTCGCATAGAGTTGACTGAGGAGACAAGGAGTTGGACCCACTGACATCTCTCTTTGCAGTCTGACAACCAGACTTAGTCTCAGGTTATTTTTTTTGGCAGACTAAGCGAGAGCCAACCTGCTGTAACATTCTATCAAGAAGTGCTAGCTTTAAATCAGCTGGTTGCTTTAACATCCACTCATGCCTGGTTGTATGTTTCCCCTTGTACCCCATGGTTAACCGCTGCTGACTGTGTCTGGGTAGATCTCACGTACACAGTGGTCCCGGGCATGGAGAAAGTCAAAAAGCTCTTCAGTGCAGTCCTCTGCGGTCTCGGACTTGGAGCCGACCCTGGATTCGCAGTCCTCCAGTTTTGCCCGGGTGTGGATGCAGTGCTCTGCCTGTGCACACTTGTCCCGCACTGTGTCAAGGGGGTCCTGGAACAAAAGGACCAGGGCTACATAAGTCATCTATTCCATAGCCTGGTCCCAGATCTGTTTGTACTATAACCAACATGTCTGGCATAACAAACAACCATATATCAGACTTGGCTATAGCACAAACAGATATGAGGCTGGCTATTTATTCCCCCCAGTTGCATGACAACTAACTAGTTGACAAAATATTCTTTAGGTTTTAGAACCAATGCAAGGTGGGCAGATTACGTTGCATCATACCAAATCGATACATACCACCATATCTTCCTCCTCTTCTTCCTCCTCTTCCTGAAAGAAAAACACATTTTAAAGCACTCGAAACATGACACCGATATAACACACTGGACTACTTGCCAAGGCTGTTGTTAGCCAAGCTAGTTAGCTAACTTGCATGCTATTTATTGCCACTGGTTGCTCGAAAACAACCGAGCAGATTATTGGCTAACTATGCTGGCTAACTATGCTAGCTAACGTTAGCTGACTGGCTAGCTGACGTACCGGCTGGCTAGACACTGTCTCTCCTGTTAGCTATAGTAGCAAATCTAGGCCTTAAACACACGGTTCCGTTCATTATTTAACCACATATTGAATGGGAAATGGTTTATTAATGTCTTACATCTTCAATCATTGAAAATAAGAATTTGTTCTTAACCTGTTCCTGAACAAGGCAGTTATCCCAGTGTTCCTAGGCCTTCAGAGTTTCTTTGATTGTGTTCCTAAGCTGTGACGGCCTAGGAACACTGGGTTAACTGCCTTGTTCAGGGGCAGAACAACATATTTGTACCTTTTCTGCTCGGTTATTCAAACTTGCAACCTTTCGGTTACCGGTCCAACGCTCTAACCACTAGGCCACGCTGTTTGCCCTGTACATTAACTGGTGAGCTGAGCACTGCCATCATTGATCATTGCCACACAGCCTCTAATTGTTAATCCACTGCTCAGTCAACCACAACACACACACACACACACACACACACACACACACACACACACACACACACACACACACACACACACACACACACACACACACACACTTAGGTCAGAGAGGCCAGACTATCTAATCACTGATAAAGGTTATCCTCTACATTGTGTTCGTTTTTTAAAAACATTTTATATAGTGTTGCTTGTAGCGTCAACAATGTAAGTCTATAATATCTGCTGTGTCACTGTCACCGTAAACCTATGATCTTTTATCATACCCATTTCTACCAAAGTAAGCACTTATTGTTTGGAGGACAGACTGAAAGATTAAAGTCCAGGAAAAAGGCAGAATTTGATTGGCCCTTCAAGTGCCCATATTCAAATGATGGTAGGATCAGAGCAACAACATTACACCCACACACAGGCTGGGGGTGATATAGGCTACACATATAGGCATCAGCTTACAAATGTCTCATTCATCCCCCTCCTCTCTCCTGTAACTATTCCCCAGGTCGTTGCTGTAAATGAGAATGTGTTCTCAGTCAACTTACCTGGTAAAATAATGGTAAAATAACAAATAAAACAACATACACTGAACAAAAATATGAATGCAACATGCAACAATTTCAATATTTTAGAGTTACAGTTCATATAAGGAAATCAGTCAATTGAAATATATTTATTAGGCCCTAATCTATGGATTTCACATGACTGGGAATACAGATATGCATCTGTTGGTCACAGATACCTTAAAAAAAAAAAAGTAGGAGCGAGGATCAGAAAACCAGGCAGTATCTGTTGTGACCACCATTTATTTGCCAAATGCAGTGCGACACATCTCCTTCGCATAGAGTTGACCTACACCTGTTGTAATCGGATAATGTGACAAATACAATTTGATTTGATTTCATCCAAAATATTGACCAGTCACATTTATTTATTATACAGTTTAATTTATACGCACATATAAATATATATATATATATATACAGTTGAAGTCGGAAGTTTACATACACTTAGGTTGGAATCATTAAAACTCATTTTTCAACCACTCCACAAATTTCTTGTTAACGAGAATTGTATCTTTAAAATTGTGTAAAATACTTGTATGTTTGAGGGATTTTAATTATGGGATTTTTGTTGTTTTGAATTTGGCGCCCTGCACTTTCACTGGCTGTTGGCGACGTGGGACGCTACCGTCCCACATATCCCAGAGAGGTTTTAACAAACTATAGTTTTGGCAAGTTGGTTAGGACATTTACTACTTTTTCCAACAATTGTTTACAGACAGATTATTTCACTTATAATTCCCTGTATCACAATTCCAGTGGGTCAGACGTTTACATACACTAAATTGGCTGTGCCTTTAAACAGCTTGGAAAATTCCAGAAAATGATGTCATGGCTTTAGAAGCTTCTGATAGGTTAACTGACATAACTTGAGTCAATTGGAGGTGTACCTATGGATGTATTTCAAGGCCTACCTTCAAACTCAAAAGAAATCAGCCAAGATCTCAGAAGAAAAATTGTAGACCACAAGCCTGGTTCATACTTGAGAACAATTTCCAAATGCCTGAAGGTACCACATTAATCTGTACAAACAATAGTACGCAAGTATAACCACCATGGGACCACGCAGCCGTCATACCACTCAGGAAGGAGACGCGTTCTGTCTCCTAGAGATGAACGTACTTTGGTGCAAAAAGTGCAAATCAATCCCAGAACAACAGTAAAGGAGCTTGTGAAGATGCTGGTGGAAACCGGTACAAAAGTATCGATACACACAGTAAAACGAGTCCTATATCGACATGACCTGAAAGGCTGCTCAGCAAAGAAGAAGCCACTGCTCCAAAACCGCCATAAAAAAATCCAGACTACGGTTTGCAACTGCACATGGGGACAAAGATCATACTTTTTGGAGAAATGTCCTCTGATCTGATGAAACAAAAATGGAACTGTTTGGCCATAATGACCATCATTATGACTGGAGGAAAAAGGGGGATGCTTGCAAGCCGAAGAACACCATCCCAACCGTGAAGCACGGGGAGGCAGCATCATGTTGTGGGGGTGCTTTGCTGCAGGAGGGACTGGTGCACTTCACAAAATAGATGGCATCATGAGGCAGGAAAATTGTGAATATATTGAAGCAACAACTCAAGACATCAGTCAGGAAGTTAAAGCTTGGTTGGAAATGGGTTTTCCAAATGGACAATGACCCCAAGCATACTTCCAAAGTTGTGGCAAAATGGCTTAAGAACAACAAAGTCAAAGTATTGAAGTGGCCATCACAAACCCCTGACCTCAATCCTATAGAAAATGTGTGAACAGAACTGAAAAAGCGTGTGCGAGCAAGGAGGCCTCCAAACCTGACTCAGTTACACCAGCTCTGTCAGGAGGAATGGGCCAAAATTCCCCCAACTTATTGTGGGGAGCTTGTGGAAGGCTACCCTAAATGTTTGACCCAAGTTAAACAATTTAAAGGCATTGCTACCAAATACTAATTGAGTGTATGTAAACTTCTGACCCACTGGGAATGTGATGAAAGAAATAAAAGCTGAAATAAATCATTGTGGTAAAGTGGTGATCCTACCTGACCTAAGACAGAGAATTTTTACTAGGATTAAATGTCAGGAATTGTGAAAAACTGAGTTTAAATGTATTTGGCTAAGGTGTATGTAAACTTCCGACATCAAAACATCCCTTTTTCAGAACCCCGTCTTTCATATATAATTTGTAAAAATCCAAATAACTTCACAGATCTTCATTGAAAATGGTTTTAACACTGTTTCCCATGCTTGTTCAATGAATCATAAACAATTAATGAACATGCACCTGTCAAATGGTCGTTAAGACACTAACAGGTTACAGACGGTAGGCAATTAAGGTCACAGTTATGAAAACTTAGGACACTAAAGAGGCCTTTCTACTGACTCTGAAAAACACTAAAAGAAAGATGCCCAGGGTTCCTGATCATATGCGTGAATGTGCCTTTGGCATGCTGCAAGGAGGCATGAGGACTGCAGATGTGGCCAGGGCAATAAATTGCAATATCCTTGCTGTGAGACGCCTAAGACCGCGAGCGCTACAGGGAGACAGGACGGACAGCAGTTCATCCTCGCAGTGGCAGACCATGTGTAACAACACCTGCACAGGATCGGTACATCTGAACAGCACACCTGCAGGACAGGTACAGAATGGCAACAACAACTGCCCGAGTTACACCAGGAACGCACAATCCCTCCATCAGTGCTCAGACTGTCCGCAATAGATGCACTGCAGAGGGTTGCAATTCCATTGAATTGGGGATAGTTTAACCAAAATATGCTACAAGACCTAGAATTGCCTTATGAGTATCCCACAAAAAAAAAGGTTCACGTTATAAGCTAACTTTTTTGATGAATTTAAGCAAAATTCCCCAAATTCCATGGCTTAACTTCCCATGGAACATTCCCGGAAAAATTCCTGAAATTTACCGGAAAGTTTCAGACCCTTTGCAACCCTAGCTGTGACTTCCGATTTAAATACGTAAACAGGTTAAATGTGGTTAATGGTTTGCAGAAAACATTGCAGGAGTACAAAATGTCACCAATGCTTGCAGTGAAAACAAAACACACCACCTATAGAAATAATGCAGTCCACAAAATTCCACATTACAAAAAGCTGGAGTGACCTACAGTATATGTGATTGCTGGGGGTGTTGATTGAGTTGTGCATTACCTTTTCCACGTATGAGTGGAACACAGCTTCTGGAGTTAGTGTTCCGCCCTTCAGTTGTTTGGACAGCTCCGCCAGTGACAGTGAGAGGATGAGAGAGGTGTTTGTTTCAGGGTCCTGACACCCCCCCTTGTTCAGGGACACATTATTCCATTTCTGTTAGTGACATGTCTGTGGAACTTGTTTAGTTTATGTCTCAGTTGTTGAATCTTGTTAAGTTCTTACAAATATTAACACGTTAAGTTTGCTGAAAATAAACGCAGTGAGAAGACGTTCCTTTTTTTGCTGAGTTTATATAAATATATATATACAGTGCCTTGCGAAAGCATTCGGCCCCCTTGAACTTTGCGACCTTTTGCCACATTTCAGGCTTCAAACATAAAGATATAAAACTGTATTTTTTTGTGAAGAATCAACAACAAGTGGGACACAATCATGAAGTGGAACGACATTTATTGGATATTTCAAACTTTTTTAACAAATCAAAAACTGAAAAATTGGGTGTGCAAAATTATTCAGCCCCCTTAAGTTAGTACTTTGTAGCGCCACCTTTTGCTGCGATTACAGCTGTAAGTCGCTTGGGGTATGTCTCTATCAGTTTTGCACATCGAGAGACTGACATTTTTTCCCATTCCTTCTTGCAAAACAGCTCGAGCTCAGTGAGGTTGGATGGAGAGCATTTGTGAACAGCAGTTTTCAGTTCTTTCCACAGATTCTCGATTGGATTCAGGTCTGGACTTTGACTTGGCCATTCTAACACCTGGATATGTTTATTTTTGAACCATTCCATTGTAGATTTTGCTTTATGTTTTGGATCATTGTCTTGTTGGAAGACAAATCTCCGTCCCAGTCTCAGGTCTTTTGCAGACTCCATCATGTTTTCTTCCAGAATGGTCCTGTATTTGGCTCCATCCATCTTCCCATCAATTTTAACCATCTTCCCTGTTCCTGCTGAAGAAAAGCAGGCCCAAACCATGATGCTGCCACCACCATGTTTGACAGTGGGGATGGTGTGTTCAGCTGTGTTGCTTTTACGCCAAACATAACGTTTTGCATTGTTGCCAAAAAGGGCCTCTTGGCTGCATCTCTGATCAGTCTTCTCCTTGTATGAGCTGAAAGTTTAGAGGGACGGCCAGGTCTTGGTAGATTTGCAGTGGTCTGATACTCCTTCCATTTCAATATTATCGCTTGCACAGTGCTCCTTGGGATGTTTAAAGCTTGGGAAATCTTTTTGTATCCAAATCCGGCTTTAAACTTCTTCACAACAGTATCTCGGACCTGCCTGGTGTGTTCCTTGTTCTTCATGATGCTCTCTGCGCTTTTAACGGACCTCTGAGACTATCACAGTGCAGGTGCATTTATACGGAGACTTGATTACACACAGGTGGATTGTATTTATCATCATTAGTCATTTAGGTCAACATTGGATCATTCAGAGATCCTCACTGAACTTCTGGAGAGAGTTTGCTGCACTGAAAGTAAAGGGGCTGAATAATTTTGCACGCCCAATTTTTCAGTTTTTGATTTGTTAAAAAAGTTTGAAATATCCAATAAATGTCGTTCCACTTCATGATTGTGTCCCACTTGTTGTTGATTCTTCACAAAAAAATACAGTTTTATATCTTTATGTTTGAAGCCTGAAATGTGGCAAAAGGTCGCAAAGTTCAAGGGGGCCGAATACTTTCGCAAGGCACTGTATATATATATATATATATATATATATATATATATATATATATATATATATATATATATATATATATATATATATATATATATATATATATATATACATATATATATATATATATATATATATATACATATTACTGCCATTCAAAAGTTTGGGGTCAATTAGAAATGTCCTTGTTTTTGAAAGAAATGTAAAAACAAATTGTCCATAAAAACTTTAAAAAACATCAAATTGATCAGAAATACAGTGTAGACATTTTTAGTGTTGTAAATGACTTGTAGCTGGAAACGGCAGATTTTTTCTATTCTGGTTAGTGCCATTGGAACACAGGAGTGATGGTTGCTGATAATGGGCCTCTGTACACCTATGTAGATATTTCATAAAAAATCTGCAACATTAACAACATCTACACTCTATTTCTGATCAATTTGATGTTATTTAAATGGAGAAAAAATTGCTTTTCTTTCAAAAACAAGGAAAGTTCTAAGTGACCCCATACTTTTGAACGGTAGTATATATATATATATATATATATATATATATATATTAATCAGTTACCCAATCAAGGAAGGGCCCCCCAGTTACCCATATGAGCCCCCTACCTGACGATTAGCAGAGCGGCATCAGGCTGTCTACAATCATTGAGAGCGGGCTCCTGAATCTTCCTGTGGTTGGCGGTTGCAGAAATATATATATTTAATCCATTTTAGATTAAGGCTGTAAAGTAACATAATGTGGAAAAAGGGAAGGGGTCTGAATACTCCGAAATGCACTATATATATATATATATATATATATATATATATATATATATATATATATATATATATATACATACATATATACACTGCATACATCCTAATATATACGGTGCATTTCGAAAAGTATTCAGACCCCTTCCTTTTTTCCACATTTTGTTACTTTACAGCCTTGTTCTAAAATGGATTAAATGTTGTTTTTTTTAAATAATCCTCATCAATCAACACACAAGACCCTATAATGACAAAGTGAAAACTGGGAGAGAAAAAATAAGAAAAAGAAAAAACAGAAATACCTTATTTAGATAAGTATTCAGAGCCTTTGCAATGAGAATCGAAATTGAGCTCAGGTGCATCCTGTTTCCATTAATCATCCTTGAGATGTTTCTACAACCTGATTTGGAAAGGCACACACCTGTCTACATAAGGTCCCACTGTTGACAGTGCATGTCAGAGCAAAAACCAAGACACGAGGTCGAAGGAATTGTCCGTAGAGCTCCGAAACAGGATTGTATCGACACACAGATCTGGGGAAAGGTACCAAAAAATGTGTGAAGCATTGAAGGTCCTCAAGAACACAATGCCCTCCATCATTCTTAAATGGAAGAAGTTTGGAACCACCAAGACTCTTTCTAGAGCTGGCCGTACGGCCAAGCTGAGCAATCGGGGGAGAAGGGCCTTGGTCAGGGAGGTGACCAAGAACCTGATGTTCACTCTAACAGAGCTCTAGAGTTCCTCTCTGGAGATGGAACTCTTGGCCTAAATGCCAAACATCACTTCTGGAGGAAACCTAGCACCATCCTTACGGTGAAGCATGGTGGTGGCAGCATCATGCTGTGGGGATGTTTTTCAGTGGCAGGGACTGGGTGAATAGTCAGGATCCGGGGAAAGATGAACGGAGCAAAGTAAGAGAGGTCCTTGACGAAAACCAGCTCCAAAGTGCACAGGACCCCGAAAAGCCTTTTTGAAATCTGACATGTTGGCTGGATTCACAACGAGTGTAGCTTTAATGTGTTATCTTACATGTGTGATTTAATGAAAGTTTGAATTTTATAGTATTTTATTTGAATCTGACGATCTGCATTTTCCCTGGCAATTGGCCAAGTGGGACATTTGCGTCCCCCCCTATCCCAGAGGTTTTAAGGTTTCCATTCCAACAGGACAATGACAATGACCCTAAGCCCACAGCCAAGACAAGACGTGAGTGGCTTTGGGAACACGTCTCTGAATGTCCTTGAGTGGCCCAGCCAGAGCCCGGACTTGAACATCTCTGGAGGGGCCAGGAAATAGCTTTGCAGAGATGCTCCCCATCCAACATGACAGAGCTTGAGAGGATCAGCAGGGAATAATGGGAGAAATACCCCAAATACAGGTGTGCCAAGCTTGTAGCGTCATGCCCAAGAAGACTCGAGGCTGTAACCGCTGCCAAATGTGATATTTCAGTTGTTTATTTTTAATATATTTGCTTTGTCATTATGGAGTATTGTGTGTAGATTGATGGGGGGGGGGGGGGACAATGTAATCCATTTTAAAATAAGGCTGTAACGTAACAAAATGGGGAAAAATGTAAGGGGTCTGAATACATTCCGAATGCACTGTGTGTGTGTTTATATATATATATATATATATATATATATATATATATATATATATGTGTGTGTGTGTGTGTGTGTATATTCTTAACATAAAATCGTATTTTTATATATTTTAGTCCCTATATTTTAGTCCCTTTATATATTTTAGTCCCTGGGTTTATTGTCCCTGTAAACCCCTGCATTAATCCGACCCTACACACACAGCAGAGTTTACATTTCAGAGTAAACTAGCACATGAACACTGCATACATCCTAACGAAATAGCCTTCTCCCTTCTGGATGTTACATCCTCAATAGGTCTACTGTAGGAATACTGGGTATTTTGAAAATGAGCTAGTCAAGGCTATGTCTGACAATCACTTTCTCCAAAAGGCCTATTCCCAATAAAATAATTCGTTTTTCCTAAATACGGATTTATAATTTAGAAATAAATTCACAAACTCTTCATTGTGTGTATTTCTGCCTAGGCCTGTGGACAAACGCCTGACGTCATAATCAACTGATTATGACTTCAAGCCTCACACTGAATTGCGTGAATTTATTTTAAAAAACATAACATACATGTAACACAACACAATATCAAGTTAAGTATGGATATCGTTGGTGCAACAACCCAAGTCAGGTATCTGCTTGATTGAGGAGATTGTACAAGATTACGGTAATATTTTCTAAATGTGATGTCCCTGATTTTACATGGGCATGTCACACACTTTTGATGAATTAATTTTAACTTTCAAGATTCAGCGGAAAATTGCCACGATGATTAATCTATCAAGAGAAATTGGGAAAACTGTTGCTGACACGATATTGCCACAGGGTGGCGCACATTGTCGTGTTTTCTGTTCGAAACGATGAGAAGCCGACAGGCAAGCGACTTCTGGCCCGCCGGCTCCTCCTCTTCCAAGCTGTCAAGTACAGCAACCTTAACGTAGCTGTCCATGTAGTAACTGTATCAGATTGTAAAAGTGTTACGAAGAGCAAAAACAAAGTGGTTGGCTCATTTATTACCCCGTTCTGCCGATAGGTTAGTGGTTGGAAATGTATTGGGCTGCATGGTTGCAACTGGCCAAGTTATCTTTCAAATTGGAAGTGGTTTGACAGCTCGCTGCCTATGCCTTGCCCACGAAGGCGCCCCAACAACGGAGTAAGTCAGGACAAATATCGCCGTTATTTTACACCAACTTTGTTTATGCACTTTTAATTGTACTACACTAGCTATGCTGTGAACTCGTGATGTGCTGTCAGCTTGCTAGTTAGCAAGCAGATGAATGACTTTTTCCCACCTCTTTTGTTGATGATGCGTTTGTTTATGTCCGGACAGACAGCGTCCGATAAGGTCCAGCAGCAGTTTGTTGATCAAATGTAGCTAACTAACTTTAGCAGTTTTTTTAGCTGGCTATGTTGCTGGCTAGAACGAAGCTAGAATGTAAATATTTCCACTTGTCAAGAGGACTTGTGGGGGTAATGACTATCTTCCAAGCTGCTATAGCCGATCTAAGCATTGTTTTGTAAAATTAGCCATGCAATCCTATTCGATTTGTACACAGAACCATATATCTAAAAAGTTAGCCAAAATATGTACACGCGATGCATTCATGGATGTTGTTTCTCAGTATGTGTGTCGTTATATGTGCATTGCTGTGCACACTGTCTGTCTGTCTAAGTGTGTGGTGGTCTCTTTTACCTGGCTTTATGCCAGTAGTCATCCTATCTATTCCTTCAATGGCTTCCCCGTTCTACCCCACCCTGAACACAGAGCCCTCACTTTCCAACCCTCACTCTCTCCGCTGTAGTTCACATAGGAGGAACATCATTCAATGTACTTATTAGGATCAGCTTCAAGTTGTTGTGGCAACACATTCACGTGTTTGCTCGTGTCTTTTTGTGTCTTTAGTATCAGTGTCCTTTTCAGTGGAATAGAGGTTTGAGAGAATTACAGTACAATATGTTCCACTCTCGGGACTCTCTAGGGCTGGGAATTAACAAGGGACCTCACAATAAGCTTTTTGCTATTTCAAATGGTCACCCATATTGATCAGGCCATACCTGGCCTGTCGGCCGGGCCACACCCAACAAACTGGAGCAAAAAGGCTACCACAAGGATTGTTGAAGAACAGGGTGCACTGTTTTGGAGAAACGTGTCCTTCAGTACAAACTGTCACACAATGTAGGCTAGTAAAACGTTTGAACTTTAATGAACTGAATGCACACCCGGCTGGTTATTATTTTCCTGAGCTCATGGTGTTGGCTCTATCCCACTTGGTCACTAGTCCGACCAGTGGCTGTTTGTCTGTCAGTAACCATGGAAACTAACATGCACTGTATCCGGCCTACTAGCGGCCTAAGCAACCTAAACTTGTTACTGTAGTTGTTAAACCTGGTGATTTAGTGTGAGTCAACTTCCTTTTCGCTGTCAACTCTGTCCTCTAAATGTGCCTATCAGTCACACAGATGCACGCTCTAGCTTCCTGTCTCTGTGAACATACAAACACACATCACATCATCTCACTCCGCACGTGCCTTTCCCCATATTTGAGCTTCTCCGCAGTACTTGTCTGCTAATTCTAATCCGTGTTAGCCCTGTTTGGAAGTTGAAGTTCATTCCCAAACAGCCTGGTTTTCTATGCTGTCTGAGTAAAATGGATTTGGTAGCTCTAGCCTTTTCATATGACTATACCAATTATACCTGTGTTGTATTCAGTCCTACACAAGATCTACTGAGAAACCTTTTTTATTGCACACCACTCAAACACACACTCACACCCATTGTACCATGCCCAGAGTGTGTGTGAGAGAGAGAAAGCAGCGTGAGGTGCTCGGGAGTAACTGGATTAGAGATTATACAGGAGAGCAAAAAATTTTTTTTACAAAAATGTAACTCTTGTGTTAACAACTTTTATTTGACCGTTACTGTAAATAAAGTCCTACGTGTGAAGACCTGTAAACCAAGGGAATGTTACAACGTGTGCTGTTATTGATAGGTGTGTGAGTGATTCCTCCAATTTAAGTCGGCTTGTCACGCAGTAGCCTATATGTGGCATTGACACTTCTCTGTTTCTCTCTCTGTCAGACATGTCGCGACGGAGTATGAGGCTGGTTTTAGGGGGATACTACAACCAATCCTCCGAGGATGACGAATCCTCCTCAGTTTCCTACAGGGAGAGCCCTGTGAGGTGTGTGTCTTCCATGTTGTACAGTATAACCTTATACAGTAGGCCTAATACTTTAACACCATGTCAAACTCTCCCTCTCTCTTCTCTCTTTCTCATCAACCTCCTCTCTCTTTCTCTCTCTATCAGGGTCTTTACCAAGAGGAAGAGAGGGGGTCATAAAGTGGCCTCCACTTGTACCTCCAGCCGGGCCAACAGCGTGGCTAGCACCACTAGCACGATGGAGCCACTCAGTAATGCTGAGGACAACATTGGTACGGTTCACCCCACTTTCTGCATCCACGGTCCCAATGACACTCCCTCAGTTACTTTCACCGTCTACTGTGCACTCAGTACTGTATGCGTTGTATTACAGTGAGCTAGGTAGGTTAGCTTTGAATTGTAGTTACATAGATAGCTAGGGTAGCTGCTTTGTTGTTGTTGTTAGTTAGCTAGCTGGCAAGCCTTTTCTGTCTGTGGTTATAGTTATCTATTATGGCTATTCAAAACGGACCATCTGACCCTCTCTCTTTCTCCCCGCAACCCTTGCCCCTCAGGGGTCTCAAGTTTGGTTCAGAGGAGGAAGACCTTCCAGGAGCCTCCCAGTGTGGCTCCAGCACCAGCCCCCAGCCTGAATCTGGCTCCTAGCCCCAGGGGCTTCCCCTCCTGCCAGACCAGCCTTAACCAGGCCCAGAGCCAGAGCAGCACCATGGACAGCTCTGGTTACTCCTCTTCAGAGGCAAGACGTTTCAAAGGATACTCTGGATACACGTCTTTGTACGGACAAAGTGCTAGCGCCAGCCAGAGCTCTGGCGCCAGCAGGAAAAGCGCCAGCTGGAGTGAGTAATGTGTGGGTGTGTGCTTGTTTGTTAGCATTAGCATAGCGTTAGCTTGTCTAAATGCTTGAAGCTTGTTTGTTAGCATTAGCTTGTTTCTATGCTTGTAGTCTGTTTGTTAGCATTAGCTTGTCTCAATGATTGTAGCTTGTTTTTTTTAGCATCGGCTTTAACTCTGTCTCCTCCTGTAGCCCCTCCGTTTGTCCCTGCCGGTGTGGGGAAGGCCATTCTAATTGCCTTCCTCCTCCTCTTGACTTTTGGTGAGTGGCATCACACCCCATAATCATACAGTCTATAGTTATATAGAACTGCCATGAAAAGAACCAACAGCAAGCTGTGTATACTTGCACTTTTACTTTATTGGTGCTAGATGTAAGTTGTCCACACATGACATCCCTAACCATAGTACTTACTAATTCACTGAGGGAACGTATAAAATGGCACTAACAGAAGTACAACACATACTATACGAGCAATAATGTAGACACAATAATGTTCACACATCTAAATGTTGTCTGTGAAACCTGTATGATACGGTGCCCCTTGGCGTATTCAGGTCTATTCTGCCTCTCTCTGCTAGGCTGCTGGCACCTTGCCCCCTTAGTATGGTCCACCCTGACTCCGACTATGACCCTGAACCGACCAGTCATCACCCCGACTCCACCCCCTGTCTTCAGTCTGCCTCCCAAGGCTATGGTAGGATCTGATAGGACCACATACCCGCCAGTCATCTCTCTATCATCTTTCTCTTGATTTGAAAGGATGCTGCATTGACGCACTGCATATGTAACCTACTCCTGGATTGTACAATAAGGTTTGTCAACTCCTTCTGCAGGATGAAGCGTCAGTATTCAATTCTGCTTTGGAAGCCAAGATGAACACCATCCTGGTAAGAGAGACAGAGAGAGAATACAAACTATAGTTCATTTGGGTGTATTCATTTTTGCTGAACTGAGTTGTGCGTGTTTCTCCCGCAGACAGAAATAGAAACACTTAAGAAGAAAGACCACCAGCAGACATTTGTTACCGAGGTGAGTACTCTACAGCGGTGGTTCCCAAACCTTTTATAGTCCCGTACTCCTTCAAACATTCAACCTCCAGCTGCGCACCTCCTCCTCTAGCACCAGGGTCAGCGCACTCTCAAATGTTGTTTTTTTGCCATCATTGTAAGCCTGCCACACACACTATACGATACATTTATTAAACATAAGAATGAGTGTGAGTTTTTGTCGCAACCCGGCTTGTGGGAAAGAGCTCTTATAGGACCAGGGCACAAATAATAATATTATAATAATTAATCATTTTGCTCTTTATTTAGCCATCTTACATATAAAACTTTATTTCTTCATTAAAAACTGTGAATAACTCACTACAGGTTAATGAGAAGGGTGTGCTTGAAAGGATGCACATAGCTCTGCAATGTTGGGTTGTATTGGAGAGAGTCTCAGTCTTTAATCATTTTCTACACACAGTCTGTGCCTGTATTTAGTTTTCATGCTAGTGAGGGCTGAGAATCCACTCTCACATAGGTATGTGGTTGCAAAGGGAATCAGTGTCTTAACAGCATGATTTGCCAAGGCAGGATACTCAGCACAGCCCAATGCAGAAATCTGGCAGTGGCTTCTGATTAAATTACATTTTCACAGAACCGCTTGTTGCAATTTCGATGATGCTCTCTTGTTCAGATATCGGTAAGCGGACTGGAGGCAGGGCACGAAAGGGATAACGAATCCAGTTGTTTGTGTCGTTCGTTTCGGGAAAGTTTCTGTGTAATTGCACACCCAGCTCACTCAGGTGCTTCGCTATATCACATTTGACATTGTCCGTAAGCTTGAGTTCACTTTCAACACAAAAAAAATCATACAATAATGGAAATACCTGTGTTTTGTCCTTGTTAATGCAGACAGAGAAGAACTCCAACTTCTTAATCATAGCCTCAATTTTGTCCCACACGTTGAATATAGTTGCGGAGAGTCCCTGTAATCGGCAAGTAGCCTAGTGGTTAGAGCGTTGGTCCAGTAACCGAAAGGTTGCTGGATCGAATCCTCGAGTTGACAAGGTAAAAATATGTCGTTTTGCTAACCCACTGTTCCCCGGTAGGTCGTCATTGTAAATATGAATTTTTCTTAACTGACTTGCCTAGTTAAATATTTTAAAAAATCCTAGATTCAGATCATTCAGGTGAGAAAAACCTCATCCAGGTAGGCCAGTCGTGTGAGAAACTCGTCATCATGCAAGCGGTCAGACAAGTGAAAATTATGGTCAGTAAAGAAAACTTTAAACTCGTCTCTCAATTAAAAAAAAAAAAGTGTCAATACTTTGCCCCATGATAACCAGCGCACTTCTGTATGTTGTAAAAGTGTTACATGGTCACTGCCCATGACATTGCATAGTGCAGAAAATACACGAGAGTTCAGGGCCCTTGCATTAACAAAGTTAACCATTTTCACTGTAGTGTCCAAAACGTCTTTCAAGCTGTCAGGCATTCCCTTGGCAACAAGACGTACGCAAGTGGCGTCGGGAGCAACTGTTTGCACGCGCCTTACCACTCCACTATGTCTTCTTGTCATGGCTTTTGCGCCATCAGTACAGATACCAACACATCTTGACCACCAAAGTCCATTTGATGTCACAAAGCTGTTCAGTACTTTAAAAATATTATCTCCTGTTGTCCTGTTGTCCAGTGGTTTGCAGAAGAGGATGTCTTCCTTAATTGATCCCCCAGAAACGTAACAGACATATACCATGAGCTGTGCCAGGCCCGCCACATCTGTTGGCTCATCCAGCTGTAACACATAGAATTAACTGGCTTGTATGCGAAGCAGTAATTGTTTCAAAACCTCTCCTGCCATGTCACTGATGCGTCGTGAAACCGTGTTGTTTGATGGAGTATTGTCTGTATAGTTTTTTGGGCCTTTTCCCCCAGCATTGTCCCAGCCATATCCGCGGCAGCAGGAACAATTAAGTCCTCCACAATAGTATGGGGCTTGCCTGTCATCGCCACTCGGTAGCTCACCATATAAGGTGCCTCTAGCCCCTTCTTATTAATGGTATCTGTCGCTTTTATACAGTTGAAGTTTACATTTAAACTCAGTTTTTCACAATTCCTGACATTTGATCCTAGTAAAAATTCCCTGTCTTAGGTCAGTTAGAATCACCACTTCATTTTAAGAATGTGATATGTCAGAATAATAGTAGAGAGAGATTTATTTCAGCTTTTATTTCTTTCATCACATTGACAGTGGGTCAGAAGTTTACATACACTCAATTAGTATTTGGTAGCATTGCCTTTAAATTGTTTAACTTGGGTCAAACGTTTCGGGTAGCCTTCCACAAGCTTCCCACAATAAGTTGGGTGAATTTTGGCCCATTCCTCCTGACAGAGCTGGTGTAACTGAGTCAGGTTTGTAGGCCTCCTTGATCTCACGCTTTTTCAGGTCTGCCCACAAATTGTCTATATGATTGAGGTCAGTCCTTTGTGATGGCACTCCAATACCTTGACTTTGTTGTCCTTAAGCCATTTTGCCACAACTTTGGAAGTATGCTTGGGGTCATTGTCCATTTGGAAGACCCATTTGCAACCAAGCTTTAACTTCCTGACTGATGTCTTGAGATGTTGCTTCAATATATCCACATAATTTTCCTGCCTCATGACGCCATCTATTTTGTGAAATGCACCAGTCCCTCCTGCAGCAAATCCCCCCCACAACATGATGCTGCCTCCCCCATGCTTCACGGTTGGGATGGTGTTCTTTGGCTTGCAAGCCTCCCCATTTTTCCTCCAAACATAACGATGGTCATTATGACAAAACAGTTATATTTTTGTTTCATCAGACCAGAGGACATTTCTCCAAAAAGTACAATCTTTGTCCCCATGTGCAGTTGCAAACCGTAGTCTGGCTTTTTTTATGGTGGGTTTGGAGCAGTGGCTTCTTCCTTGCTGAGCGGCCTTTCAGGTCATGTCGATATAGGACTCGTTTTACTGTGCATATAGATACTTTTGTACCTGTTTCCTCCAGCATCTTCACAAGGTCCTTTGCTGTTGTTCTGGGATTGATTTGCACTTTTTGCACCAGTACGTTCATCTCTAGGAGACCGAACGCGTCTCCTTCCTGAGCGGTGTGACTATTGTTTGTACAGATGAATGTGTTACCTTCAGGCATTTGAAAATGGTTCTCAAGTATGAACCAGACTTGTGGTCTACAATTTTTCTTCTGAGGTCTTGGCTGATTTATTTTGAGTTTGAAGGTAGGCCTTGAAATACATCCACAGGTACACCTCCAATTGACTCAAATTATGTCAATTACCCTATCAGAAGCTTCTAAAGCCATGACATAATTTTCTGGAATTTTCCAAGCTGTTTAAAGGCACAGTCAACTTAGTGTATGTAAACTTCTGACCCACTGGAATTGTGATACAGTGAATTAATCTTGTGCCATGCACAAAGTAGTCCTACAAATGTCCTAACTGACTTGCCAAAACTATAGTTTCTGAACAAGAAATTTGTGAAGTGTTTGAAAAATGAGTTTTAATGACTTCAACTTAAGTGTATGTAAACTTGCGACTTCAACTGTATATGTTTTACTACTCTAAAGTCATCTTAATTCTCACTCAAACTCCTGTGGCTTATTTTTCAAATTGGCATGTTTCGTTTCTAAATGTCTGCGCAAGAGTGAAGGTTTCATCAAGTTGTGAGATAGTACTTTTTCATATATTTATTTTAATTTATTTTACCTTTTATTTAACTAGGCAATTCAGTTAAGAACAAATTCTTATTTTCAATGACTGTGTGTATCTAACCTAACGTAGCAGATAAAAAAGTGTATAATGTCCAGAGGTCTGTTTATAATAACGAGATGCTCATGTCTCTGCTCTGACATTGGGAGTCATTGTCTCAAATGAGGGAAGGCTGGCGACAAGCTGAGGTCCAAAATAAGCCCATAGAAATGCATTGGGCTTATTTTAGACAGATTCTGGCGAGAGTGAAACCTTTCACTTCGCCTCTTCCTCTCTGATCTGTCTGAGGTGGAAAAAAACTGGTGCAGTGGGTTATGGACATTGAGGTTAATTACCACATTTCTGCGCTGAACTAGGTTGAATATTTGCTTAATGAAAACGACAACTCCCTTCAGCCCAGCGTCCCACATAGTTCTTGACTTGATTTCTTTCGTGAATTATTTGATTTCTGTCTACAACTGCATTGGGCTCAGAAAAAAAACTAACTAAACGGAATTCAAGTACTTGAACCGATGTCGGTCAATTAGTTGTTTAATTAATAACCGGAAAAAATGTAATGTTGGTTAATCGCTCAGCACCAGTTTCATTTCCAGGGTTTTATACTATAGCGGTGTTGTTATTTACATACGGTTTTTGCACTTGTCTATCCCAACAGATGGTAGAGAGACTACAGACAGACTTGACAGACGTGAGGACAGACATGAGGAATGTGAGAGTGGACAGGTGAGTGTTTATTTTATTTAGTTATTTAACGTATATTTAACTAGGCAAGTCAGTTAAGAACAAATTCTTATTTTACAATGACGCCGTGGGCCAATTGTGTGCCGCCCTATGGGACTCTCGATCACGGCCGGTTGTGATACAGCCTGGGATCGAACCAGGGTCTGTAGTGACGCCTCTAGCACTGAGATACAGTGCCTTAGATTGCTGCACCACTCGGGAGCCGGCCCCATTCAGAAACTACCCCTAGCTCCTTATGCAGATTTGAAAGGATTTAAGACATTGGTGAATAGGAAAAGTATGAGACAATCTAACATCCCAAACTAGCCAGCAGCATACCACCCTCCATACCACCCTGCATCCCACTGCTGGCTTGCTTCTGGTTGGTTCCTAGATGGGAGACCAGATTCTGCTGGAAGTGGTGTTGGAGGGCCAGGAGGAAGCACTCTTTCCTCAGGTCCAAAAAATATATCCCAATGCCCCAGAGCAGTGATTGGGGATACTGCCCTGTGTAGGGTGCTGTCTTTTGGATGGGATGTTAAACGGGTGTCCTGACTCTCTGTGGTCACTAAAGATCTCATGATACTTATTGTAAGAGTAGGGGTGTTAACCCTGGTGTCCTGGCTAAATTCCCAGCTGTCCCTCATACCATCACAGTCACAGTCAAACATATTTTTCTCACTAAATAGACGTTACAATTAAGGTCACAGTTATGAAAACTTAGGACACTAAAGAGGCCTTTCTGCTGACTCTGAAAAACACAAAAAGAAAGATGCCCAGGGTCCCTGCTCATCTGCCCGAACATGCCTTTGGCATGCTGCAAGGAGGCATGAGGACTGCAGATGTGGCCAGGGCAATAAATTGCAATGTCCTTACTGTAAAACGCCTAAGACAGCACTGCAGGGAGACAGGACAGACAGCTGATCGTCCTCACAGTGGCAAGACACGTGTAACAACACCTACACAGGATCGGTACCTCCAAACATCACACCTGCAGGACAAGTACAGGAGGGCAACAACAACTGCCCGAGTTACACCAGGAACGCACAATCCCTCCATCAGTGCTCAGACTGTCCGCAATAGGCTGAGAGAGGCAGGACTGAGGGCTTGTAGGCCTGTTGTAAGGCAGGTCCTCACCCGACTTAACCGCCAACAACTTCGCCTATGAACACAAACCCACCATCGCTGGACCAGACAGGACTGGCAAAAAGTGCTCTTCACTGACGAGTTGTGTTTTTTTCTCACCAGTGGTGATGGTCGGATTCACGTTTATCTTAGAAGGAATGAGCGTTACACCAAGGTCTGTACTCTGGAGCGGGATCGATTTGGAGGTGGAGGGTCCATTATGGTCTGGGGCGGTGTGTCACAACATCATCGGACTGAGCTTGTTGTCATTGCACTCAATCTCAACGCTGTGCGTTACCGGGAAGACATCCTCCTCCCTCATGCCCTGCAGGCTCATCCTGACATGACCCTCCAGCATGACAATGCCACCAGCCATACTGCTCGTTCTGTGCGGGATTTCCTGCAAGACAGGAATGTCCGTGTTCTGCCATGGCCAGCGAAGAGCCTGGATCTCAATCCCATTGAGCACTTCTGCGACCTGTTGAATCGGAGGGTGAGGGCTAGGGCCATTCCCCCCCAGAAATGTCCGGGAACTTGCAGGTGCCTTGGAAGAGTGGGGTAACATCTCACAGCAAGAACTGGCACATCTGGTGCAGTCCATGAGGAGGATATGCACTGCAGTACTTAATGCAGCTGGTGGCCACACCAGATACTGACTGTTATATTTGATTTTTTTTACCCCCCCTTTGTTCAGGGACACATTATTCAATTTCTGTTAGTCACATGTCTGTGTAACTTGTTCAGTTTATGTCTCAGTTGTTGAATCTTATTATATTCATACAAATAGTTACACATGTTTATTTTAATTGATTCTATTATATTGTAGTGTGGATCCTTTGGATTGGGAACGTCGTTTGAGCCAGCAGACAGCCGGCTTCTCCAGTCAGGTAGACGACCTCAAGGAGCAACACACACACGTCAGGGGGAGAGTCGCTGCCCTGGAGGACCAGACTGCCACGGTAATGTACACACCCACAAACAGGTACACAAACCCGGTCAAATTTGTAGCACCAGAGCCACGTATGTGTGCTGAATAACTGAAATATGAATGGCTGAGTCCAAAATGGCACCCTATTCCCTATGTAGTGCCCTGGTCAAAAGTACTGCACTTATAGGGAATGGGTGCCATTTTTGGACTCCGACAACATGAATGATGAGCCTTCCTAACCTAATGGATTTGGTGTCTATTGTGTAGCTGCAGCAACAGGTTTACTCTGTCCAGAACCAGCCTCCCCCAGAGCCCAGCCCCACCAAAGCCAACGCACACCTGACCACCGAGCTCAAAGAGGCCATGGCCAAATGGCTGCATGAGAATGTGCCCCAGAATGAGCCACGGATAGTGAAAGAGATTGTGAAGGACTGCAGTCCTCCATTGGCTGACAGGATGCCGGACTTTGCCTTAGAGTCCCAAGGTGCCAGCATTGTGAGCACTCGGTGTTCCGAGACGTACCGCACCCGCTCGGCATGTGTGACCTTCCTGGGCATACCTCTCTGGTACTCCTCTGAGAGCCCCCGCACAGTTCTCCAGGTACCTCTTTCTAGCTCTTTTTATATGCTTTCTTTGTTGTTTGTTGCCACCATGTCAATAGGAATCTCCACTCTCCTTTTCTCTCTGTCTCCTTTTCTTTTTTGCATTTTCTAATCTAACTAAACGTGAACCTCACCTGTCCCCGCCCCTCAGGGCCAGCCTGCGCAGGCTGGGAAGTGTTGGGCGTTCCACGGTGCGCAGGGCACCTTAGTCATCGCCCTGTCTCATCCCGCGCACATCACCCACGTCACCCTGGAACACCTGCCTGTATCCACCGCCCCCACCGGACGCATCGACAGCGCCCCCAAGGCCTTCTCTGTCTATGTGAGTCACCTCTGACACCTGACCTAACTGTGATACTGTGACCCCCCCCCCCCCCTATTCCATGTAGAATCTTCTGTCGGACATTTCCCACCGAGATGTCTGGAGCAGTACGCTAAGGACTGGTTTCTCCCTTAAAAGATATCACTCGTCTATTTCTCCCTCTGTGCAGGGTATGTCCACCGAGACAGAAGACGGCACCTGCCTGGGAACCTTCACTTATGACCAGCATGGAGAGCCAATCCAAACCTTCCAACTGCCCGTGAGTCGCGTCATTCAAACTTAGTCAGGGTTAGGCTGGCTAGGTTTAACTTTTGGGGCTTGCTACAGCTGAAATCTGCCAACCTCAGTTGAGTTTCTCATGCTAACTCTTTATCCTTCCTCTTCTCTCCCTCTCTTTCTCTCAGAACCCTACCACGGCCACCTATCGCTATGTGGAGCTGCGCGTTCTGAGTAACTGGGGTCACCTGAAGTACACGTGCGTGTACCGCTTCCGTGTTCACGGACACATGGCCCCATCCTCCACATGAGAAGGGCTCACCGTCCACCATCTACCCCATCCGCAGACCTCAGAGAGGCTACGCTTTCATGTTCCGTCAACATCATGACAGTCTAAATAAATCCCTCTATTTTGCAGAATCAGGGTGGTTTCATACACTGGCTTCTGTCTAGTGCGAGGTTAGAGGTCGTGAGGTTAAAGATCTATAGTGATTTTTTTTGTGCTGACCTGGTGGGAGTAAGGGGATGGGTTTTTCTGAGATTGAAGTTTGTGTGCGTGTGCTTTTGAGCATAGATTGTTTGCATTTTGTCTGGCCACAGCAGACAGACATTTCAGATTGTACCTTGAAGGTGTGTGTATAACAGTCCTGCCTGTGTTACTGGACTCTTATTCAGTTATTTTGTTTGCTTTTATTTGTATCTTATACAACAGTTGAATTATGTTGAGAAAGAACGTTGTTGTGGATGTATATTTTGCAAGTATCAAGATGTATAGTTAATATATTTTATTGCGATAAGGATGTAATGTGGTTGCAAATGATTATTTTCTGTTGCTCTGAATGACTATCAAAGTTTTTGAAGTACCTTGCCAATAGGCATCCTATTGAAAGATGTTTGATATGATTTGAGATGCTTGATATACGTTTCCTCACACAATAATAGAGAATAGAAAGAAATAGGCAGGCACACTCCATGAGTATTGTCTTTACTCAAAAACGCATCTTAGTTGTACATGTCTTGTCACATTTATTTATTTCAAGTTACTCTTAACATTTAGCCTTTTTTTTTTTTTTTACAATTCAAATAATTTTGATAGTAGTGAAAGCACATCCAGGCAACTTCCCAGATGCAAGGTACAAATGATAGAAAATAAATACATATTTATTTTGTCTTGAATAACTCTTTCCTCTCAAAAGCAATGAGGCCATTTCAATGTCAGTGAGTCCAAATGTCAGGTTTTCAACTTCCAAACATTTGTAAATGGTACAAAAGTAACCTACTCATTGCTATTCTATGATTTAAATCATCAGAATGTTTTTAGGAGTCATATGTAACTTTTTTTTGTACATTTACAGTATTATTGATTTAAACATTTTGCAGTAGTGGTACAGACTAACAAAAGACTGATTGTAAGAAAATACTAATATGAGAAAATAATCATATGATTTGCTCTCAATACCACTTTGAGGTATTTGTTTTGATCTGAAGTTACAACAACAACTCCGGGTCAATTTCTGTTTACTTATTTTCTGTTGAATTGGACAAAGAATGTTTCCGTTAGAAATGCAATTTAAATTCCTGAAATGACTGGCAATATATAAATAATGAATGTGTATGACATCTTTTTCTACTCTTTTTAAAATACCCTTTTTTTGTTGTGTTACTTTCATGCAATAGTTATTTGAAAGCGAGGCATCTTAACAGGTATTTCAGATGTTTAGAATTGGGTTTTCAAAAAAATATACTTTTAGTTAGGTGTGTGTTCAATTGGCACAAAACAGAATCTTTGTTTATTTTTTTTTAAACAGTAGGATTAAAAAAATGTTGATATTACCTGAACTTGTTCCATAAAAAAATGCTCAATTATTCTGTTGCCTAACATTTTTGCTACATTGTGCTCAACAGAACACGGCCCAGGTGAACATAATAGTCATATTTATTTAATTAGGGTTATTGTGTTTTTTTTATTTATCTTTAATCAGTGGTCCAACTTATTTCATTGATTTGTTATTGATGATGCATCAATATTGTAGCATGTAATTAATGCAGGCTAATATAATGAGACAGCAGAAGTCTTCCCTTCGACTGTTATAGCCGGGGGTGCTGGCCTGTGGTAGTATAAGGTTAAGAGTGACATTGAGGTGACTAATGAAACCTAACTTCTGCTTTTACCTCCTGATTATTTTCACTGCAATCGCTCAGCAATTCGATGCATTCATTGATTTTACATATATATATATATATATGAAGATTTTATTTTGTTAAAGTATAGCTAAGTACTATGGTGCTTAGGTTTTATACACACCATAGCCTTAAATCACATGGAGTTATGTCACTATACTCTCTGAAATGTGCACTTGTTCACTTTCTATCAGGGATTGCTTTTAAAAAAAGGGTCATCTGGAATTGTTACATCCATTTTTGGACTTTAAAATGAACTAGATGGTCCGGTTAACCATAATGATAGATTTGTTTCACTGATGGGGTTGTGCTTGTGTGTCGTTATTTTTAATAAATTTGCTAAATGTTCTATACACCTGTTTTTGCTTAGTCATTATGAGGTATTGTGTGTAGGTTGAGGGGGGAAAAAACTATTTAATACATTTTAGAATAAGGCTGTAACAAAATGTGGAAAAAGTCAAGGGTTCTGAATCATTTCCTAATGCACTGTATTCATAGTTTGGTTGAATAGGAAATACATCATATTTAATATGTTGTACCATATTTGTACTGTGTACTTGCTTGTGTCCTTGAAAGTGACTACACCTCAGCAATTTAGAACTATAAAGTTAAGATTTTAACCAGCATTACTAGTTATTGTTTATGGCCTACTCATGATAAATAATTACTTTGGGGATTACTTCGATTATATTTAGTTACATTTAATATGAAGTGAAAGCCCTGTACATTTATTGGACCCTGATCCAGTGATTGATAGGAGTGATGACCAATGGGGGCTGAGTTTTCACCAATAACATTACCAGGGTGGCTATATGGATACAGTTTCTCTGTGAAGTTGCAGCCAATGAAAGAGTAGATATCAGACCTGGCCTCCACATTATAGATTGACCCTCCTCATGATCCACAAACACCCCCAATTTCTGAGGCTTCTCATCCATAAAGAGGTGAGTAACGGGAGTGGTTAAGGCCTCATATTTATCCCTATTCCTCAGTCCCACATACCAGTATCCATCCTTAGGTCACCGTGTCAACACAAAATCCTTCCTGTTGATGGACTCTCTGGCCACATCTACATTAAACCTCTGGGTTGTCAGGGAGATTCTGTGTTCTGCCTCCAATCACACTTGTTTCCTGTCCTCAAGCATGATGAGATGAAGAGTTGCTGTATCACAGTCCAGAGTCACAGCCACTGCATCCTCTTCAGCTATTTATGTATTTATTGTCTCCTCCAGTTGAGACACAGCTCTCTCCATACACAGCTTACTGTAAACACTGATCTCATACCAGCCCTTGGTAAGTGTAGGGAGGTACAGGGATAGGGAGCTTTGGTGGAGGTGGTCATCAGTATGTGAGAGCTGCTTCAGGTCAGTGTGTCTCCTACATAGATCAGTGATTCCCTGCTCCAGCTCTTTAATCAGCCCTAAATCCAGTTTTGTGGCTGCTTCCTGCTTCTCCTGAACAACTCAATGAATTCAGCCCGGGTTCTCTCAGTGGAGAGGGCCAGAGCAGTGAAGACCTGCAAGCTGTCTGCTATCACTCTCTCTGCATCTTTCTTGCTGAACTCTACTGAGTGTTTGGTCTCCTGAACATTCTGTAGTCACTCCTGGATCCTCTGTGGTTCTTGTCCCTCCTTTATCCCCAACGTAGCCTTCCTCTCTACTAACTATTTTTTAGAGTAGGATTCCCCGACAGGCGGCCAACGGGACGAATGTGGCCCCGCGAGTGGTTTTCTGAGAACAATTTTAGAATTTTTTAGAATTTTATTTGTTGGACATAAAAGACTGTAAAATTACCAGGAAATCCACTTCAAGTGATTTACATTTTGTAAATCTGTTCCCAAGTATTCCCACACATAATTGAGACACATGATTAGGGGTGTTACGGTGACAGTATTACCGCCACACCTGCAGTCACCAGTCATGACAGCAGTCAAATTCCACACTGCCTAGTCACGGCAATTAGCTCTGATGCTGCTGATGTTCAGTAGTAGCCTACCAAATTTGCCTGGTACTCAGCATTCTATTGTTCCTCTAATCACTCTGACATCAATGCAAATGTAATCAAAAATCGAATCAAACACTTCATGAGAGCCCATCACAACTAAAGTGGCCAAATAACTTCTTAAAATGAAGCACGTTAAATCAGCTATATAACTGGTGTAGAGCATAACTGGCATACATACACCAAGCAGCAACTGAGTTTCAAGTTTGGGGAAAACTATTTTCTCCATAAATATGCACCTTTATAATAAAAGCATTACATGCATATTCGCATTTGCGGTCACTTTTGAGAACGGCGTTCTCCCGCTAATTTATTGCATTTTGGAACATTTGCGTTTATAGCCTCCTGCCGTGTGCGCATTGCTGCGCTGATGATGTGAAGAAATAGCCTACTAGTTTATAAACATTTTAAGCTAAACGTTCTGATCTGTTGCGTCAGCCTCATTGCTTAAAAAAGTTTGTTTGATGCTAGGGGTTCTATTAATTCCACAACTGCCCAAATCAGAGCTTCTGGATGGTCAACAGTTCACACCTTGATGTAAATTACAGGAGAAGGAGACTTTCTTTCCCCCTCCCGTATTTAACCCAAGGAATGTTCTTTGTTAACAGACATTTTCCTGACGAAACTAACACAGTCAAACGTGAATACTGGAACAATAATTCTAACATAGGAATGTGGGGAATGGTTAGTTGGGAGCTATAGACAACTAATTTCATATAGATTTTTATTTTGTGATGTCATAAAAAATTGTATGGGCGAAATACTGTAACTTGGAAAGTATATCTCCTTTATCAGTCAAGCCTCCATCCAATACGTTGTGCTTATAATATAAAAAAGTATGCAATTATTTTTGTTAGAAATGTGATTTTAGGAGTCATAGGAGATAACCTGCAATCATATCCTTCGCACAGTAAGTAGTCACGTCCCGAATGAGGTCAGAAGAGCGTGTCAGCCCAATGGAACTTTCCCTTTTGACCAGAGTGCTTAAAAAGACTAGTTAAGAATGAACATTTCAGACCAGAACATTGCCAGGTTGCAGCTGTGCATGTAATGTGGTCTGAATCCTGAACCTTGAATAATCAACACGAGGTGTAGGCGAGAAGCTCACCTACAAGACAATCACTGGTACGGCTTATTAGCTGTCAGATATCGAGAAAAGCAAATCTAAGCGGGACCATCATACTACTCTTCAAACCATCCCATCTTACTACGAGTCTCAAATCACCGGATTCTCCTAACATCATCACCAATGGGAACCGTCGACACAGCTGGCTATCTTCCAGAGTGAACAACAGTAGAAAAGACGGGGCCAGACCCTTTAGGACAATCAGAGCCTTACAAGCGTGCCACTGAAAGGCCAACCCACATCCTTCCTAAGAAGGACTGGTTCCGACAGAGATAAATGGCGAACAAAGGCACTCACACGTAAATACATGAATGATGTCTTATTCCAAATGGTTGGCAGTTTGAGTGCAACGTATATGATTAATGTGACAATAGTTATAAATGTATCCACGATAAGTGCCCCCCCCCCCCAATTCTCTGTTGTAATAAGCCGTCATATTGTGTCAGTCCACTAGGGACCTTTGTCTCATGTGAAGGGTGTATGTTTATTCTGTGTTATTATTTAGTTAGCTAGTAGATAAATAATTAAACCAATTTGTGTAGTACTGAATCATGATTAAGGCTGTTTTTTTTTGTGGATGCAAGGAGGTTACGACGGTTCAGAATGATAATATGGTATGAGGTAATGATTAATACGTTGACTGTTTTATGGATGTGATAGGTAAAGACATATAGAGTTTAATTCGGGAGACGGTAACTCTTTAAACAAGGTCCTCCGGTGTGCCCCAAATTCTAATGAGTTAATTGTTACATGACTAATTTAATTGGGTAAAAATTAAACAGATTTAGTTGATTAAATAAATAACAGTCATCAATTTAATGAAAGTAAAGTCACGACAGCAGCCTTAGAATGTACTAAAAATCAAAACATTTAGCCCAACATTTGTATCACAACTAAAGTTCCATAAATAGCTCTAAATGAAGCATATAAGAGGACCTGTTTCTTTGTTAACTGCTAAACACAGAATAGCCTCATGTGCGCACTCCCTCGTGCAGTTTGGAGAAAATATATTTTCTATTTTAGTCAGCTATGTTCAATTGTATTCTTCCTACTATAAAATAATGCCACAAAATTCTACACAAATCTTGTCTGCTAAATGAACTAGTGTAGCCCACAGCCATATGGCACAGCCAGATCAGAGCCTAACAGAAGGACAACTCATTCTGTTATTCTGAAATAGATTACATTTTCTTCATATCATGTTGCTTTAGACCTGTCTAAAATTAGATAATGGATTTATTGTAAAAGTATAGGCTATATTATATGGATTTATTTGACTTTTTAAAATGTAGATGTTCCAAAGGTCTGCATCTGTGGCTTGTAGGCTATGTGTGGAAGCCAGGAGATGCTAAATGTGTTTATGTTAATTAACGGTCAATTACCTTGAGACAGGCAGTTATTTGCTTGACAATCACCGCCTGACCGGCTGACACACTGGCTGACACACCGCCTGACACACCGCCTGACACACCGCCTGACACACCGCCTGACAAAATAGAAACTCTCCAATTAGTTATATTGGACTTCAAATCAAATCAAATGTTATTTGTCACATGCTTTGTGAAATACAGGTGTAGACCAACAATGAAATGCTTACTTACGCGCCCTTCCCAACAATGCAGAGAGAACGATATAGAACAAATAATGACACGAGGAATAAATAAATGCACAATGAGTAACGATAACTTGGCTATATACAGGGGGTACCGGTACTCCGGCACTTTTGATTTGACATTTTTGATCTGAAAAGTTGAGGTTGGATTTGATGGGGTTAAAGTGCAGACTGTCCACTTTAATTTGAGAGTATTTTCATCCATATCGGGTGAACTGTTTAGAAATTACAGCACTTTTTCTGCATAGTGTGTGTGGACCATGTTCATTCCTTAGTGATGTGGACACCCGTGGAACTTGAAGCTCTCGACCCGCTCCACTACAGCCTGGTCAATGTGGATGGGGGCGTGGCTCGGACCTCTGTTTCCTGTAGTCCATGATCAGCTCCCTTGTCTTGCTGACATTTAGGGAGATATTGTTGTCGTGGCACCACACTGCCAGGTCATTGACCTCTCTATAGGCGGTCTCGTCGTCGTCGGTGATCTGGCCTATCAACGTCGTGTCGTCAGAAAACTTAAAGATTGTGTTGGAGTTGAGGGTGAACAGGGAGTACAGGAGAGGACTAAGCACACACTCCTGAGATGCCCCCGTGTTGAGGGTCCGCGTGGGGGAGGTGTTGTTGCATACCCTCAGCACCTGGGGGCACCCTATCAGGAAGTCCAAGGATCCAGTTGCAGAGGGAGGTGTTCCATCCCAGGTTCCTGAGTTTAGTGAAGTGCTTGGAGGGCACTATGGTGTTAAACACTGAGCTGTAGTCAATGAACAGCATTCTTACATACTGTCGGTGTTCCTCTTGCCCAGGTGGGAGAGGGCAGTGTGGAGTGCAATAGAGATTACGTCGTCTGTGGATCTGTTGGGGCGGTGTGCGAACTGGAGTGGGTCCAGCGTGTCTGGGATGATGGTGTTGTTGTGAGCCATGACCAGCCTTTCAAAGCTTTTCAGGGCTACAGATGCGAGTGCTAGTCATTTAGACAGGTTACCTTGGCCGAGTTGTGTCTGTTGTTCAGGCAAAAATTGTTCCCGCCTGATCTCGCCTGCCTTTCCAGGAAAAAACCCTTTGACCTGACCAGGAAATAATAAAACCTCTATTGATAATTGAGTCTGATTGTTTCTTCTGGATTGGTCATGTATTAAAAGCCATGGCTGCAATGCCTCCGTTTCTCTTAGCATTTAAAAAAAAGTTACTTCTTTCTATTTCCCTGTTACCGTGTCTTGTGCCAGAAACTTTTTTAAGCTTCGGGAGAATAAAGAAGAAGAAGAAGCAGTATTGTATATCTCAATAAACCAAATAATAAGAGTAATCCACAGGCAATAATCCAACAAAATGTTTTTACTAACGTCCAGCTGCCATACAGGAGCATTAAAAACAACATATAAAAATGAACATTTTCCATTTCGAGGTCATAGCTCGTGGGAAAAAAAAAAGTTTGGTATATTGCATAAACAATCAGTGCAGACACCGAGGAAATTTGAGACATGTCCGGTGTTGGCTCGTTTGGTTTGGGGTCGGCTCATGAGTATGACCTCTATTGGTTGATTTTCTTACTGAGTTGTGAATCAAACAGCCTCTTATATCACAAGTGTCTTTTTTTACCATTCACAGAGACCATGTGTGTGGAGCTTCCCAGGGGATGTGGGGTCTTGGTAACCAGGGCAACAGTTCATCTCCCATTCTTCTCAGGACATTGGACCCTATAGCCCACCCTGTAAGCTTGCAGATACACACGCGCCTGGTTGATCCTGCAACCACAGAGAACCGTCAGACTGAGGGATAGTGTGTGTAGTGCAGTGTGTTTGAGTGATGGTTTGGTTGTGTGTTCTATAAAGGAGTGTTTGTGTGTGTGTCTGAGTGAGCGAGTAAGTGAGTGAGTGAGTGAGTGAGTGAGTGAGTGAGTGAGTGAGTGAGCGTGCATGTGTCCATGTGTGTGAGATCTGTCACCTGTACTTGGTGCAGAGCTGAACTCCCAGGGGTCCACAGCGGTCAACGTAACTCTCCCTCACACCCTTCCTGACGGCACGGGCCATACTGACCACGGTAGTGACCACAGGACACGTCCTGATCAACACACACAAATAAACAGAGAGAAACTCAGGCCGGGATTCATTCAAAGGGGTGCTGCAGCGCTGCACACTACACTGCCTACAAATAAGGAATGCCGTGCAGCTTGTTGGTGCTGGGTTGGCTGGTTGGTACTCACAGCCTCTCACAGCGGATCCCGGCCGTGCCCTCTGGACAGGTGCATTTGTTGTGAGGACTACAGGTGGCACCGTGGTGACAAGGGGGCACACAGGGGGTGGTCACCGCTACAGACACCACACATCTAGATGTATTATTCTCACGCAAAGTCACCTGAGTCATACTGTACAAGCACATTAACATACACATCCCTGTCTGTCTTTCACACGCAGGCATGTGCACGCACGTGCACACACTTACACACACACACACACACACGCACACACTCACCTGTCTCACAGAGACTCCCAGTAAAGTCACTGGCACAGCGACATCTGTTGAGGCCCACACACACGCCACCATTTTTACAGGGCTTTTGGCACTGCACAGGCTCTGGGTGAAAAAAACACACACAATCAGTGATGCCTTCACATTGTAGTACTGAGATACAGTACTATCACCACTAGAGGGCAGCATATCATTATCTTATTACCTATCTGGCAGCGAGCGCCTTGCCACCCTACGACACACGTGCATTTGTTGACATCTACGCACCTCCCTCCGTTCTGACAGGCTGGTGTGCACAGAGCTAGAACACACACACACACACACACATATATATGTCAAATGTGTGACCGTAAGTAGCTTTGGAGAAAAGCGTCTGCTAAATGGCATTTTATTATTATACTGTATATTTGTGGCACGGAAATTCAAATGTTTAACTAAACATAGCACGTTACATACAATGTTCCCTCTAAACTGCACAGAGAAGCACAAGACTGAACTTCACTCAACTTTCAAGAGTTTTCCCCCTTAGTTAACACTACCAACGTTTCAACATAATAATATCCACTTTGAATGCAACATACCCGAAACAAAACATACTATGCAAGACTTAGTATGCAAAACTAACTATGCAAGTGCTTTTGTTGTAGGCAGACGGCATCGGAGTAGGATGCTATTGCCTTGACACTAACAACTCAGACCCTTTTTTCGTTTTTCTACTTTTCACCCCTTTTTCTCCTCAATTGGTAGTTACAGTCTTGTCCCATCGCTGCAACTCCCGTACGGACTCGGGAGAGGCGAAGTTCGAGAGCCATGCGTCCTCTGAAACACGACCCTGCCAAGCCGCACTGCTTCTGGACACACCGCTCGCTTAACCCGGAAGCCAGCAGCACCAACGTGTCAGAGGAAACACCGTACAACTGGCGACCGAAGTCTGCGTGTATGTCCCCGGCCCGCCACAAGGAGCTGCTAGAGTGCGATGGGACGAGGACATCCCGGCCAGCCAAACCCTTCCCTTATCCGGGACGACATACAGACAGGCTGGGCAAATTGTGCGCCACCTCATGGGTCTCTCGGTCGTGGCCGGCTGTAACACAGCCTAAGATCAAACCCGGGTCTGTAGTGACGCCTCAAGCACTGCGATGCAGTGCCTTAGACCGCTGCGCCATCGGGAGGCCAAACTCAGCCCCTACTCTACACAGACCGGTGCAGCACAACCAATCAGAGCTGAAGTAGGCATATATGCAAATAGACCATTGTCATATATGGATCTGTGCCATTAAATTTGAAGAGGACTGTGTTGGAGGCAGTGTTGTATTTTGATATGGTTTTGAATAAGCTAAGTAGCCAATAGGCAGAGGGTATCATCATTTGTCTGATGCTCTGTAATAATGGTATTGGAATAACAATGCATTTTATTTTGTAGTGGTTTCTGGGATCAAACAACACAACATTTTCAGTCACCTCCTTGTCTGGAGGACAAGTGGATAAACAGGTTAATGTCAAGCCCTGCATGTTTTTTTTCAAAATGATCATACAATGTAGACCTACATTTTCTGCTACTGTAGGCTGAATGATAGAACAGCTATTTCCATGTTAACATGTTATGGGATGCATTTTCCCCATTGTTTTTAATGGTAGGATACTGGTTGACCTACATTATGATCAAATAGCCACAATAGCCTACTTGACCACTGTCTGAAGCTGTAACTTAAAGCGGGTACAGACTCAGTGTTCACAGTAAACGCACACTGGAAGTTGCACGGAATTTTCCATGTTCAAGTCTGCTCTCAGCGGACCTGAAATGTGCTATGTGCCGGAAACAAACAAGACGATAGTTTGTTAGTCTACTTACGTGAAAGGCACTGAGGGCCGGTGTAGTCCGATGGGCAATGGCAGGTCTCCGGACGCACACAGCGACCACCGTTAGCACAGGGCAGCTCACACACAGCTAGGGAGAGTGAAAGAGAGAAAGCGAGAGTGTGAGAGAGAGAGAGAGAGGGATAGAGAAAGAGGGAGATAGAGGGATAGAGAGAGAGAGAGTGATAGAGAGAGAGAGAGATAGAGAGAGGGGGATAGAGAGAGAGAGGGGGGGGGATTATGAGAGAGAAGGATAGAGATAGAGAGAGAGAGAGAGGGATAGAGAGAGAGAGAGAGAGAGAGAGAGAGAGCGAGAGAGAGGGGGTAGAGAGAGAGAGAGAGAGGGGGGGGATAGAGAGAGAGAGAGGGAGAGAGAGAGAGAGGGGATAGAGCGGGACAAGAAAGTGGGATGAGAGAGAAGGGGAGGGAGGAAGTGAGAGAGAGAGAGGGAGATGAAAAGTGTCACAGTATGTGTCAGGGTGGGGGACTGACATTGGCACCCTAGTCTGAAATGGCACCCTACTCCCTTATATAGTGCACGGCTTTTGACCGGAGCCCTGTACAGGGAATAGGGCGCCATTCCAGATGCAGCCCGCGTGACGGGGACAGTGTACCTGTGTGACAGCCAGTCCCCGTCCAGCCAGGTGGGCAGAGACACATGTCCCAGCGCATACATGTTCCTCCATGGGCACAGGGCGGGGAGCACATGGCTGAAACACGCAACAAACACGCTATTCACGTCATGTCACAATGTTAAGGACACTTACTACACTGGACAAGAATATAAACGCAACATGTAAAGCGTTCATCCCGTGTTTCACGAGGTGAAGTAAATCAATAAAAGTCGCAGACATTTTTCATACGCACAAAAAAGCTTATTTTGTTCAAATTCTGTGCACAAGTTTGTTTGCATCCCTGTTAGTGAGCATTTCTCCTTTGCCAAGATAATCCATGCCCCTGACGGGTGTGGTATAACAAGAAACTGATTAAACAGCATGATCAGTACACAGGTGCACCTTGTGCTGGGAACAATAAAGCGCCACTCTAAAATGTGCAGTTTTGTCAGACAACACAATGCCACAGATGTCTCAAGTTTTGAGGGAGCATGCAAGGGTGCTGAGTATTTCTGTCTTTCTGTTGGGAAGAACTCATTCTGATTGGCTAGACCTGGCTACCCAGTGGGTGTGCCTATGCCCTCCAAGGCCCACCCATGGCACACCACTACCCAGTCATGTGAAATCCATAGATTAGGGCCTAATTTATTTATTTCAATTGACTGACTTCCTTATGTGAACTGTAACTCAGTAAAATCTTTGAAATAAATTGTTGCATGTTGCGTTGATATTTTTGTTCAGTACATATACTACATGTGTCTATAGTATATGTGTGTGGATTTAGGCCCCAATACATACACACACACGTACCTGAACAGCCAGGACCAGGGTAACCTGCAGGACAGTCACAAGAGTGAGGGGCCACGCATGCTCCATAGTTCTGACATGGGGGGTCACACACCGCTGGACAGGCGCAGAGAGAGAGAGAGAGAGAGAGAGAGAGAGAGAGAGAGAGAGAAATATCGGTCGAGAGCAAGAGATTGAAACAAGATCACATGCAGCATAATCATTAGCCAAGGCAGCCGATAGTGGGCGCTAGATCTGCACTACCGTTAGATGTGCATTCCCGTTAATAAACTTGTGGACTGGCTCGGAAATAAAGCATCCTCCATTCAGGCTGCAAAGGCATAATTTCCCTCTTTAACCAGTTTTAATGGTGAGCCGTCGGGGGGAAAAAAAACGGAACAAATATACTGTATGTGCTTGCATGCACATCAATACTAAACGATGCAGAACTAGCGGCCACGAGCGACTGCCTAGGCTACATAACCGTGGTAGATGCCTCTACACAAATATAATAGTCTAATATAGAATGATAAGTAGAAACCAGTCCTTTTGTCCATTACATATGCTTTTTCAGTTACTGTTCATTTACTCGTTATAGTACTTCTCAGGCAGTGGGACACACAGCAGACTCACGTTGGCACTTGGTGGGGTCGTCAGTACGAGCTACATAGCCCTCCCCGCAGCTGCAGTTAAAGCCACCAGGGTGGTTCTGGCACAGCTGCTCACAACCACCATTAGTGAAGTCCCCACACTCATTCACATCTGAGACAGAGAGAGACCGCCAAGTGTCAGACAAGCAGATAGACAGTAAGCCAGACAGAGAAGGAGAAGTCAGGGGTAGAGAAACAGAGACATGGAAGTTCATATTTGGAGGTGTTCTGTACATGTAAGCCTGTTGTTTTAACCCCAAAGTAAAGGAAATGTCTCATACATATTTTCATAGACTGGACAGTTTTTTCCCTCTTTTATATATATATATATAAAGAAGCAGGTGACCTTGAAGGGAAAAAGCCAGAGGAAAGAGAAATAGAGGGAAGGAAAAAGAGGCTTTCTCACCCAGGCAACTCCTCAGGTCCTTGCCCAGTTGCCATCCGGTACTGCAGCTACAGTAGAGAAGCCCCTCGGCGCGCACAGTACACACGTGGTCACAGCCGCCTCTCCTAAAGTCGCACGAGGTCACATCTACCCAGGAGAGAAAGCACACACGGCGCAACATAGCATACAGGGGACACGCACGGGGCAGAGACACACCACTGGCCTGATCTACTCACTCACCACACACACTCTCGTGTGTGTTGAAACGCAGACTTTTGGAAACGTAGGTCTGAGTTTCTTTGTGGAGCACTGCGAGAAATCACTTGATGGAAAGTTGACAGGAGTACAATACCAAATCAACATAGTCAAAAATAAGGATGCAGTCATGCACACGGTCGGTCTGGGTTTTTTTGTGGGGCACCGTGACAAATTCAAACAAACACACACACAGTGAGGTGAGGTGAGGCGAAGGTGGGGGACGTACTGACACAGCTGGTATTGTCCGAGTGCAGCAGTAGAGGGGCGGGACAGGAACACGTGTGCCCCCCCGGTGTGTTGGTGCAGGTGTGGGAGCAGCCCCCATTCTGGAGCTTACACTCGTCGATATCTAACACACACACACACACACACACACACACACACACACACACACACACACACACACACACACACACACACACACACACACAATTACTAATTGTGTTACAGTTAGCGGCATCAAACAAACACATGACAAGCAAAATAAAGTGCATTTCTCAAAAACTGAGCCTCTAGGGAGTGTAGGCTGACTACTTTACTGCTAACATACTGTCTAGTTGGATAGATTACCATCCTACTCTATACTATGCTTTTCCGAGGTGGTTTTACAGTAGCAGAACTGGGCCAGAACAAGGTTGAACTGGATCTTAGTGGTCCACTGACCTACACAGCTGTGGCGGTCGATATGAAGCTGGTAGCCAGGTTGGCAGGAACACAGGAAGGAGCCCTGCGTGTTGGTGCACACCTGCTCACACGTCCCGTTCTGCACCACACACTCATCAACGTCTGGGGGACCAAGGGCAGGGAGGAGATTCAGGTTAGTGCGTATTCATTAGCTCTGTAGTGTACTGTAGGTAGTTAACTAGCTATGTACTCTATATATGTTACTGGTAGTTTACTCTTTATGAGTACACAAAGGAGAACATTCTGTCTGTCTGTGTTAATAGCGATATGCTCTTTACCTGTACATGGAGTAGAATACTCTAGTAATTGTGCAGTGCTGTAGTTGACCTGTTCAGTACTGTTGTTTACCAGTACAGTACAGTAGTTAACCTGTGGTGAATTGTAGTTAAAGGCACAGTGCAATGAAAAATGTGATTTCCCTGTGTATTATAAATATTTCCACACTATGAGGTTGGAATAATACTGTCAAATTGTGAAAACTATGATATTGCCCTTTTAAGTGTAAGAACTGTTTGAAAAGACAGCCTGAAATGTCATCCTGTTTTGGTGGGAGGGAGTTTTGGCCTTACATGGTGAGATCCCCATGTGGTAAATTAGATAACAGGCCAATAAGAAAGAGAGTTTCAAACCTCTCTGCCATAATGGCTAGTTTTCAGTTTATCCCGCCCCACTCAGACCACTCCCAGACGGTCCTAGAAAAATTATTGCTTGAGAAATTGGTCTTCGTTAAGAAGCAATAGTTTTAATTTTTTACATTTTTTTATCGAAAACAATCATAGTAAGGTACTTAATTGTTACCCAGAAATGATTGGATATTGAGATAAAAACAGCTGCATTGGACCTTTACCCTGTGTAGTATTGTAGTTTACCAGTGTAGTACTGTAGTTTACAGTGTAGTACTGTAGTTTACTGTGCAGCACTGTATAGTACTGTAGTTGACTATGCAGTACTGTAGTTGACTATGCAGTACTGTAGTTTACCAGTGCAGTACTGTAGTTTACTGTGTAGTACTGTAGTTTACTGCACAGTACTGTAGTTGACTGTGCAGTACTGTAGTTTACCAGTGCATTACTGTAGTTTACCAGTGCATTACTGTAGTTTACCAGTGCAGTACTGTAGTTTACTGTGTAGTACTGTAGTGTACTGCATAGTACTGTAGTTTAATGTGCAGTACTGTAGTTTACCTGAGCAGTTGTGTCCATCCTGGGCTAGCTGGTAGCCTATGCCACAGTGGCAGCTGTAGCCTCCTGGCTCGTTGGTGCAGTTGTGCTCACAGTGACCATTGCTCAGGGCACACTCATCAACATCTGTAACCATGGCAATAAACATACACCCATAATAATACACTGTAGTAGAGCACAGTAAAACAATGGTATGTACAGCAACACCTTGAGCACACACGCACAGACATCCACACACGTCCACACACACAAGCCATCTGCTTCTGTCTCACCCACCGAAGCAAGAGAGGCCATCCCCATTGAAGCCCTGGTAACACTGGCAGAAGTAGGAGCCAATGATGTTCCCACAGCGAGCATTAGTATCACAACCGTGACGCCCTGATGCACACTCATTCTCATCTGGAGTAGAGAGACAGAAAGAGAGAGAGAGGAGGGAGGGAGAGAGGGGACACAAGTCATTGTCAACAAATCAACATCAAATTCCATCTGCAACCCTGTGAATATTAAACTCTCTAAATCTAAAATAAATTTTCCACAGAAATGTTCAGTTCTGTTATGCAATGACATTGCTTCTTACCTTCACAGTATGTGCCATTGCCCCGGTAACCTCTTTGGCAGACACACTTATAACTCCCAAAAGTGTTCTCACACACACCCTGACCAGCACACACATCTGGAGTTTCCTTACACTCATCCACATCTGTGAGAGAGAGAGAGAGAGAGAGAGAGAGAGAGAGAGAGAGAGAGAGAGAGAGAGAGAGAGAGAGAGACATAGACAGAGACAGAGAGAGAGAGAGAGAGAGAGAGAGAGAGAGAGAGACAGAGACAGAGACAGAGAGAGAGAGCAATGAAGAAATACTTACATCTCAGAAGATAAGTCCGTTTTAGGGTGGTCCTGCATGGACCCCAAAGGACCAGTAAATCAAGCATCCAGCGTGAACCGTGAGCCATAGGTCCACAAACCGGAAGCTTCTCAGGGCAGAATCTGCTGTTGGCACCCATTCAAATTAGCCCCAATTTGCCTTTTTTAATCTCGCCCATTCGCTTAATTACTAATTTCTAATTAGCTAGGAATGATGTTTTAAATGTTTCAACCCAACATATTTGGGTGATATCGTTATCAACCTACTGCACACCCATTATTCTTGTGCAGGGTCTGCTATTAACACGCTAATGTAACGGAGTTAAGAATGTACCGTAAACTCACTCCACAGCTAGCTTGAAATGTCTCCGATGGAGCTATCCAATTGCTACCTTCGGTATAGCTCAAACGGTTGGTAATGTTTTCAAGGAGGATGGTCACGTGTGTTTGCGAGCAGAGGATCACTGGTTCGAGCCCGGTATTTATGGACAGGGACAGTGGAGGACGATACAGTGAGCTCCAAAAGTATTGGGACAGTGACACAAATACAGTATCATACCCGCAACACATGCTAACTTAACTGGGATGCTAGTCTTCTAGGCAGAGTTCCTCTGTCCAGTGTCTGTGTTCCTTTGCCCATCTTAATCTTTTTATTGGCCAGTCTGAGATATGGCTTTTTCTTTGTAACTCTGCCTAGAAGGCCAGCATCCCAGAGTCGCCTCTTCACTGTTGACGTTGAGACTGGTGTTTTGCGGGTACTATTTAATGAAGCTGCCAGTTGAGGACTTGTGAAGCGTCTGTTTCTCAAACTAGACACTCTAATGTACTTGTCCTCTTGCTCAGTTGTGCACCGGGGCCTCCCACTCCTCTTTCTATTCTGGTTAGAGCCAGTTTGCGCTGTTCGGTGAAGGGAGTAGTACACAGCGTTGTTTCTTGGCAATTTCTGCCGTTTCCAGCTGAATCTGCCGTTTCCAGCTGCAATTGTCATTTACAACATTAACACAGTGTACACTGTATTTCTGATCAATTTGACAAACAATGTGTTTCTCTTTCAAAAACAAGGACATTTCTAAGTGACCCCAAACTTTTGAATGGTAGTGTACGTAACCAATAATTACAGTAACACCCATGTTTGTGCATGGCCATTCGGTTCCTCTCGAAACATCTGAACAATCTAATGGTGCCCAGATTATATCTGTTTACAACGTATTTGGTCCTCTACTGGACCTCAAGGCTATAACATTTGTATCTGTATCATTCATTTATAATTCTTACAATAATAAAGTTAAAATCATTTATTTTCATAATTTGGATTCATTTTAACACTGTGATACCATTGCCAACAAACCTAGCTGAGATGACAAAATCTCAAGTGCCGAGCAAGAGACAACAATAGTGACACATTATCATACGAGTATCATATGGTATTATAACAGTATTACCTAGCTGATGGTATCATGTGGTATTATAACAGTAACAACTAGCTGATGGTATCATGTGGTATTATAACAGTAACAACTAGCTGATGGTATCATGTGGTATTATAACAGTATTACCTAACTGATGGTATCATGTGGTATTACAACAGTATTACCTAACTGATGGTATCATGTGGTATTATAACAGTATTACCTAACTGATGGTATCATGTGGTATTATAACAGTATTACCTAACTGATGGTATCATGTGGTATTACAACAGTATTACCTAACTGATGGTATCATGTGGTATTATAACAGTATTACCTAACTGATGGTATCATGTGATATTATAACAGTATTACCTAACTGATGGTATCATGTGGTATTATAACAGTATTACCTAACTGATGGTATCATGTGGTATTCTACCAGTATTACTTAACTGATGGTACCATGTGGTATTCTAACAGTATTACCTAACTAGTATTACCTAACTCTTTCTCAAGCAAGAATTTGCTGGGACTCTCTGGGAGTGGACTGAGTGGGGAGGGGAAAACTGAAAAGTAGCCGTTTTGCTGCAGAGAGGTTTGGACACTTAACAGCTCTTACACTAAAAGGCCATTATCATCATTTTTACAATTTCACAGTATTATTCCAACCTCATAGAGTGGGAATGTATATAATATATACTGTAAAATACACTCCACTGGGCCTTTAATATACTGTGAGAGTTCAGCGACCAGCCAGATGAAGACTAAATGACAGCACCCTCCTCAGGGGACAGGTACTCAGTGAAAAGCCAATTAGTACACAGCTGGGCCCACTAATTGCTTTGTGCCTTCCTCCTATATCGGTGTGCCAGGAGAGGAGCTGGGGGAGGATTGAGAGTAGAGACGGGGACCTGTGAGGGTGTCGGTTTTTCCTACCTCAGAGAAAGCTTCTGTGACTGGGCACCTTGTCTCTCTGTTAACTGCGGCAAGGCTTTAGGTAGAGAGAAAGGGTCCCCCTGGAACACGTGTCGACGATAGTCTAAGACAGGAGTAGCCGTTTGTTGTTTTGCTTTCTTTTTCAGCCACGGCCTTTTGGTCAACGTCTTAGTTTCTGTTTATTTGTTTTGTTACGCTGGTGTTTCAACGCTGGACGTTCCTTGTACTGGAGTTATGTTGTCGGGCGAGAGAAGGCCCGTTTTAGTAAAACAATACAAAGGAAAAGGAACCACTGCACCTGGTCTGTTCATTTTATGCCAACCGTCTGTGTTCGACGCTTCGGACAATCTGATCCGTTCACAAAACTTAATTACAATTGAATTACATTGTCAGCCTCAGTCTGAATAAGATTGGCACATACTGAAACAATGACAGCAACCACAAGAGAACTCACCGATGCAGGCTGGGACCTCTGCTCTGAAGCCAGGCTGACATTGACACACGAAGCTACCAGGGGTGTTCACACACACGTTCCCCAGCTCCCTGCGACACTGCTCCTCAAAGCTGCACTCATCAACGTCTGAGACAAATATACATATCATTCTCTATCATTCACCCATCAATATCTAAAAAAGTGCACACACACTCATACAGTCTTGCACAACTGACCTTGTGGGGACACACAATTCAGACACTAATACTAACCTTAACCCTAAACCCCCTAGAAATAGCATTTGACTGTGGGGCCTAGAAGATGTCCCCAGTTGGTCAAATTTTTGTTTGGACTTCTGGTCTCCACAAGTATCCTTAAACACGTCCACGCACACAGATAATGTTCCCTCATGTGACAAAGACCTCACCCACACAACTGTGTCCATCAAGAGCCATAACGTATCCAACTGGACAGAAACATGAGAAGGATCCAAGGGTGTTCCTGCAGTCTGCCCCAGACCCACACGCCTGCAGCCCGGTCACTTCAGCTAGAGCACACTCATCAATATCTGAAAGACACACATGAATAAGCACACAAACACACACACACACACACACACACACACACACACACACACACACACACACACACACACACACACACACACACACATAGAGAATATCACATAACTCTAAAACCACACACACACTCACCTTGGCATCCTCCTGCACCCATCAGGTAACCACGGAGACATTTGCACAGGTATGAGCCGGGTGTGTTTGTGCAGTCGGCATGGAGACTGCATGGCCCTGGCCCCTCCCCTTTACACTCATCTACATCTGATACAGAACGAGAGATGCAATATAAAAGAGCAGCACAGTAGATTCCATGTTAAAAGTGGCACAGACCATGCCACTCGCGCACTGTAGGGGTCTGCACTTTACTGAGTTAGACAGAGGGTGCACTTGGACCAAAGCATGTTGGCAGTGCCATTGAGGGCTTTCACCATTTGGAAGTAATAGGAGCTTTCTAGTACATGTCTATGGACTCACCAAGGCACCCTGCTGCTCGCTGCAGAGTGTAACCCACAGGGCAGGTGCAGTTCTCTCCTGCAACATTCACCATGCCAACAGGGCATCCACAGCCCTCGCTGCCCACCAACACTACCTGATTACCTGGGCACTGAGGGGTGGGGGTAGGAGCTGGGGCTGGGGTAGATGTGGTGTTGAACGAGGCTGCCGGGGCTGAGGAGAAAGAGATGGATCAGAGGAGAATACGAAGATGCAGTAAGTGGAGGGGAAAGGCGGGTGGCAGAGAGAGCGGTAGAGAGAGACAGAAGGAAAATAAGATCGACAAGAAGATTACAGATGCTCAGTATTCAACAACAACATAATAATAGGCTCAATATCTTGAGACACTCACTTGCTGCTGGTCCACCCCCCTGCTCGGTTCTGCTAAAGTTCCCAATGGCGTTCTCAATCTCTAGGTTCTGAGAAGAGAGGAAGAAAGGAATAGGTCTACTCAAAATGACTCGCACCACTTCAACTCAAAAAGCAGGAGAGTATCGGGTGATATGCTTTACTCAGCGCATGAAAAGCCGCAGAGAAAACGTTGACAACCAAGTCACTGCGCAACATGTCGCATCATTTCACTTAAAATCTTAATTCAACAGTTTCCCACAGATTCATCAGCCTGGCGCCCAGGGTTTAGGATTTAGCTTCAGCCGACTTCCAAATGTCTTGACAGACAATAATGTTCTAACATTGCTTTAATGAAGAAACTTTTCACCGTGTTCAGCGCCATGTTCAGTCTGGTTTAACCAGCCTAGCAAACTCTGGCCCTGATGTGGAAGAGGGTCCCAGACACACAGACAGTCACTGACCTGGCTCTTGGTGAGTGACGCCTCTGTGTGTTTCAGGACCTCGTTGTCGCTGCCATTGGGGGTGGTAAAGGGCTCTGCCACACATATCGCTGCCAGCAGCACCAGAAGGTGAGTCCGAGGGCGTGGCATCCTCTCCTGACCCTATGGGGAAGATGGAGAGTTTAATACATCACAGGCAGGGCAACAACTTGACACACAGAAGGAAAGAGGTGGACAGGTGATTGGGTTAATTAGACTGCAGAATACCAATCATAATAATAGTAATAAAGTCACTTTTCAAAACATAGTCAACTTTTTTTTGGGGGGGGGGGTGGGGGTGACATATAGGCATACTAATACATATGATCAATGTTTATGAATAGCTCATGCTTTATATACACATTGATTCATTATCGTACCGATCATCATGTGTAATAACTAGGCCTAGAAACCACATTCTGTATTTTTTATTTTTTTGTGGTACTTTTTACCCCTTTTTCTCCCCAAATGGTAGTTAGAGTCTCTTGTCCCATCGCTGCAACTCCCGTACGGACTCGGGAGAGGCGAAGGTCGAGAGCCATGCGTCCTCTGAAACACGACCCCGCCAAGCCGCACTGCTTCTTGACACACTGCTCGCTTAACCCGGAAGCCAGCAGCACCACCAATGTGTCCGAGGAAACACCGTACAGCTGGCGACCAAAGTCAGCGTGCGCTGCGCCCGGCTGCCACAAGGAGTCAATAGAGCGCGATGGGACAAGGACATCCCAGCCGGCCAAACCCTCCCCTAACGCTGGGCCAGTTGTGTGCTGGCTGCGACACAGCCCGGGATCGAAACCGGATCTGTAGTGATGCCACTAGCACTGCAATGCAGTGCCTTAGACCGCTGCGCCACTCGAGAGGCCATGGCATTCTCCTTATGTAGGCTGCCATGATGGTCCCACCTGGTCGATAACATATCGCAGCCTAAATGTGATTCTATTTAGTTAATTACATGCTTCAAATCGTGATGATCACTGACCATTCAATAGCTTATTTTCAGTTTCAGATTTTTCATATGCCTCCGATTCATAAGGTCGACTGGCGCAGGGGTCTAAAGCACTGCATCTCAGTGCTAGAGGCGTCACTACAGACCCTGGTTCTATCCCGTGCTGTATCACAACCGGCTGTGATCGGCGCAAAACTATGAAATAACAGATATGAAATCATGTAGTAACCAGAAAAGTGTTAAACAAGTCAGAATATATTTTATATTTGAGATTCCTCAAAGTAGCCACCCTTTGCCTTGATGGCAGCTTTGCACACACTTGGCATACTCTCAACCAGCTTCATGAGGTAGTCACCTGGAATCCCATTTCAATTAACAGGTGTGCCTTGTTAAAAGTTAGTTTAAAGAATGTCTTACCTTCTTAATACGTTTGAGCCAATCAGTTGTGATAACGTAGGGGTGGTATGCAGAAGATAGTCCTCTTTGGTAAAAGACCAAGTCCATATTATGGCAAGAACAGCTCAAATAAGCAAAGAGAAATGACATGAAGGTCAGTCAATTTGGAAAATGTCAAGTACTTTCAAAGTTTCTTCAAGTGCAGTCGCAAAACCATCATGCGCTATGATGAAACTGGCTCTCACGAGGACCGCCACAGGAAAGGAAGACCCAGAGATACCTCTGCTGCAGACGATAAGTTCATTAGAGTTACGAGCCTCAGAAATTGCAGCCCAAATAAATGCTTCACAGAGTTCAAGTAACAGACAAATCTCAACATTAACTCTTCAGAGGAGACTGCTTGAATCAGGGCTTCATGATTGTATTGCTGCAAAGACACCACTACTAAAGAACCCCAATAAGAAGAAGAGACTTGGTTGGGCCTAGATACATGAGCAAAGGACATTAGACTGGTGGAAATCTGTCCTTTGGTCTGATGAGTCCAAATTTGAGATTTTTGGTTCCAACCGCCGTGTCTTTGTGAGACGCAGAGTAGGTGAACGGATGATCTCCACATGTGTGGTTCCCATTGTGAAGCATGGCGGAGGAGGTGTGATGGTGTGGGGGTGATTTATTTAGAATTCAAGACACACTTAACCTGCATGACTACCACAGCATTCTGCAGCAATACGCCATCCCATCTGGTTTGCACTTAGTGGGACTATCATATGTTTTCAAAAGGACTATGACCCAACACATCTCCGGGCTGTGTAAAGTGCTATTTAACCACAAAGGAGATTGATGGAGTACTGCGTCAGATGACCTGGCCTCCACAATCACCCGACCTCAACCCAATTGAAATGGTTTGGGATGAGTTGGACCGCAGAGTGAAGGAAAAGCAGCCAACAAGTGTTCAGCATATGTGGGAACTCCTTCAAGACTGTTGGAGAAGCATTCCAGGTGAAGCTGGTTGAGAGCATGCCAAGAGTGTGCAAAGCTGTCATCAAGGCAAATTATGGCTACCTTGAAGAATCTCAAATATAAAATATATTTTGCTTTGTTTATAACACTTTTTTAGTTACTACATGATTCCATATGTGTTATTTCATAGTTGTGATGTCTTCACTATTATTCTACCATGTAGAACATAGTGAAAATAAAGAAAAACCCTTGAATGAGTTGGTGTGTCCAAACTTTTCAAATGGTACTGTACGTCCAGCAAAACATGGCGCAGCCAAGCTCCTGGATGTGCTTATGTTCACAATCGTGCATATGACTCATAGGAGGCAGAAAGGAAAGGCATGGACATTTTTTGTGCTTCATTTCCAAGAGGCTTCGGTGTTAATAGGTGAAATGATGCCCACTCATCCCTGCGCAATAGCCAGGTGAACATAGCCTACCAGGCACAGAAAGATGGTTTAAAGTGGCTCTGGCTCTTTGTTCATAACTAAAGCTATTTGCTTTGTTGTGATGACAATACGTTCACTGGGAAATTAACTAATTGCCAGGGTAGGTATCTAAAGAACCGTTACTAATGTTTGCCCTTTTGATTCAGAGGCATAGGAAAACACTGAAAATGGAAATAAGCTATTGAATGGTTAGTGATCATCACCATTTGAAGCATGTAATTACCTAAATACCCACTGGGAACAGGCGTCAATTTAACGTCTATTCCACGTTGGTTCAAAGTAATTTCATTGAAATGACGTGTAAACAACGTTGATGCCCAGTGAGTAGAATTACATTAAGGCTGCAATATGTTAGTCTATCGGCCAATCCAGCACATTTGGTTCCTTGGAAGTTGTGGGAACTTACATTTTTGGTTTCCCATTGGTTCTGGGGAAAGAAGCCATACGTTTTCTGACTGTTAGAACTGAATGTTTTTTTTTAAACGTTCTGAGTACTGAAGTGAACATTTAGCCTTTTCTGGGAATGCACATTTTTAGGTTGCAGCAAGGTTCTGAGAATGTTTTTCTATGGTTCACTGAACCTGGGAGGTTTTATTGACGTTCTGAGAACGGAAATTCTAGGTTATTTGAAGGTCATTAAATAACGTTATAGAGAGCATGTTTCATTAAGATTTCTAATTACCCTGCTAGATTAAGTTAACTGTTTTCTCCAAGCACAGATAGGACACTTCGAAATGAATTTGCTTAGGCATTAATCATGCAAACACATGTATTATTTATTGTGGCACAGCGTCAGTGAGATTCAAAACTATGATCGTCTGCTCTCTATCCATTGAATTAGTCCGTTGCACCACCAGAATGGTGCTTCCATACCATGTTTTTTTTTTTACTCAAACAAAGCTGTTCATTTGAGTATTTTCCAACATACCTTATTGCAAAGGAAACGAGCACTCATTAAGATTACAAGACAGAGGACAGAGAGTTTTGTTGATCCTGAGAACGGAAGGTATATATTTTTTAAATAACATTCTTAGAACGTTCTTTGAACGTTACCAATGTTTTCTTGTGGTTTTTATGGAAAGTTTTCTTAATGTTCTGAGAACATGACTTTAAATAGAACCATGAGGAAACATTATGCTTAAGTACTTCCCACGGAACAACGCTGTTTCTTAACGTTCTGAGAACACGACTTTAAATAGAACCATAACAAAAACCTGTAGGGAATGTTATGGGAAGGTTGTATGCAAACTAACCATAGGACAACCACCCACTCAACAAGCTCTAAGAGACATATGGTTCTCAGAATGTTATGTGCTAGCTGGGAAGTGGGAATGGGACCGTCATTGCACACAGTGATGTAAAGTACTTAAGTAAAAATACTTGAAAATAATACTTAAGTTGTTTTTTTGCGGGTATCTGTACTTTACGATATATATTTTCTTTATATTTGTCTTTCAGCATAAACGTGTACTTTTACTTCATTTACATTCCTAAAGAAATGTATGTACTTTTTACTCATTACATTTTGAATGCTTAGCAGGTCAGAAAATTTTTGCAATTCACACACTTCTCAAGAGAACATCCCTGGTCATCCCTACTGCCTCTGATCTGGCGGACTCACTAAACAGAGAACATCCCTGGTCATCCCTACTGCCTCTGATCTGGCGGACTCACTAAACAGAGAACATCCCTGGTCATCCCTACTGCCTCTGATCTGGCAGACTCACTAAAGACATACTTTGTTTGTAAATGATGATGTCTGAGTGTTAGAGTGTGCCGCTGGCTATCCATAAATTAAAAAAACAAGAAAATGGTGCCATCTGGTTTGCTTAATATAAGGATTTTGAAATGATTTGCACTTTTACTTACTTAAGTATATTTTAGCAATTACATTTACTTGTGATACTTAAGTACATTTAAAACCAAATACTTTTAGACTTTTACTCAAGTAGGATTTTACTGTGTGACTTTCACTTTTACTTGAGTCATTTTCTATTAAGGTATATTTACTTTTACTCAAGTATGACAATTAGGTACTTTTTCCACCACTGATTCTACATAATGAGAATGCTTTTCTTATAGAGACAGGCTACACAAACCCACAAGGAATCAAGAGTAGCTTGACATTTGAACTATCATTCATCAAGTCAGCCATATCAATCATGGTTCTGAAAAGGGAGTAAAAAGTATGTAAATGAACGAGATTATCTCAATAATACAGTCAAACAATTAAGAAGATATTTGTATTTCACGTCCAGATTGAAGTAGAATTCAAATTAACTCTGATCAATGCATGACATGGACATGCACTCGAATTCTGCAGCTGAGGTCAGAGGGAACAAATTAATAAATTGAGGGAACACATTTTTATATTGAGGGAATTATTGAGGGAACACATTTTTATATTGAGGGAATTATTGAGGGAACAATTGTTTTTTTTTTTATATTGAGGGAACGAATAAAAAATGACCATGACCCCTAAGGGGCTCCCTCCATACTATGGAATACAACAACCAACAGCTGAGCTGAGCAGACAAGAGATTCGACCCATTTAAACTGCTGGGGGTAGGTTTACAGACGTCATGTCTAGACATGTAACACTGGCTACAAAGCTAGATGAAGAGACAGCAGAGTAGACCCTGTTATTAACCATCTTCCGTTCTTGTTCTTTCTCCATGACACGCCCGCGTCACTATCCAGAAGAAAATAAACGTGTTTCCACTTAAGGTGCGTCTGGCGTGAAGCAATGGAATGGAAAAGTATTTCAAACTGTGTGCGTAATAATAACTTTGCCTTTTCTATTCTGAATGCCCATGCCCAAAAATAAATTATCCCTCCTGCTGTTTCTAGTTTGGAACGCGTTTGCGCACTATCTTCACGCATATCTTCAGGGTATAGCAGTCCAAATACGATGTCCTGCCCACACCCATAGACTATAGCCTAATAACAAGAAGTGTCCTACAAAACTTCAAATAACTGCGGATCAGACATGAATTCATAACCTACAGTTACAGTCGTATTCAGTTATTATCCCAGATCGCACCATGTAAATGCGTTTGAAATTGACATGTATTGAGAAAGCAAACATGCAATCAAATAAAGTTGCTTACCAGTAACAGATAAAGTCGATTTGGGTCCACTTGATGAGCGAGGTTTCAATTTACGCGTTTCTTCCACGGTCTCCTCCAGATGCGGGATAAATAGTGTGGAGTTGTCTTTCCTCAAAAACCAATCCAGCAACGCGACGTAAGGGGCTGTGCTGTACTCCTCCACATCCTGTCCAGGAATTCTATACTTCCCATTCCTTTAATCCCAAACCGCAGTGGAGGAACAACAAGCTAAATCGCTCTCCTTCTGAGTGCTGCCTGAGGGCGCGGCGTCCCCTGTCTGAACTTTGATTGAGGTCATAAACTATAGTGTGGAAAGGGAGTTATGCCGAGAGCGCGGCAGAAAACATTGGTAGGATAAAATAGCATTTCAATTTATTAGAATATAATATATATGTATTGATCTAACTGTTGGGTTGCTTGCACAATACACCCTACATCAGAAGTGGGCCTACAGCGAGGGTAAGTCTCAGAGCAGCGCCCCAAAGCAAAGACCCATGGGCAGTTAGGGCTTAGGTCCCTTGCTCAAGGGCACAACGGCAGTATGCAGCCCCTGATATGTTGATGCCAGCAACTCTCCGGTTGCCAGCTGGGTCATTCCAACAATTCGGTGCCTTTTAAGAAGTATAACTTGGTCATAACAAACTTTTGATTTCACCTAATTTTAACAATAATGAGGCATCGAGTCAGTGTGCAGGGGTTGAGGTAATCTGTACATGTAGGTGGGGGCAATGTCAATGTAAATTGTCTGGTGGCGAATTTTATGAATTGTTCAGCAGTCGAATAGCTTGGGGGTAGAAGCTGTTGAGGAGCCTTTTGGTCCTAGACTTGGCGCTCCGGTACCGCTCGCCATGCGGTAGCAGAGAAAACAGTCTATAACTTGGGTGACTGGAGTCTCTAACAGTTTTATGGGCGTTCCTCTGACACCGCCTATTATATAGGTCCTGGATGGCAGGAAGCTTGGCCCCAGTGATGTACTGGGCCATTCGCACTACCTTCTGTAGCGCCTTACAGTCAGATAACGAGCAGATGCCATACCAGGCGGTGATGCAACCGGTCAGGATGCTCTCGATGGTGCAGCTGTAGAACCTTTTGAGGCTCTGGGGACCTATGCCAAATCTTTTCAGTCTCCTGAGGGGGAAAAGGTTTTGTCGACTGCCTTGGTATGTTTGGACCATGATAGTTTGTTGGTGATGTGGACACCAAGGAACTTGAAACTCTCGACCCTCTCCACTACAGCCCCGTCGATGTTAATGGGGGCCTGTTTGGCCCGCCTTTTCCTGTAGTCCACGATCAGCTTCTTTGTCTTGCTTAAATTGAGGGAGAGGTTGTTGTCCTGGCACCAAACTGCCTCCTCCCTATAGGCTGTCTCATCGTTGTCGGTGATCAGGCCTACCACTATTGTGTCAGCAGAAAACTTAATGGTGGTGTTGGAGTCGTGTTTGGCCACACAGTTGTTACTAAAATAAACAATACTATTAAGTGCCAAATAAAGTAACAGGGGTCACTGTTGACTGATTGAAGATTTCATCTTAAAAGGCATAGTTCACCCAAATTACAAAGTTCACATTAGTTTCCTTACCCTGTAAACAGCCTATGGACAAGGTTTGACAGAAATCCATGCTGTGGTTTGGTTTCCCTGGCACTGTTTCCAAATGCATTTTAGCATTTGTGCACAAATCCAATTAAAGACATGGTACTGATATTACACACGTCTTTGCACATCATGTTCAAATCGCTCTAGAAGTGACTTTGTGGAGCTTCACTATCAATTTTAGATACTTTTGGATGATTTGGATATGATGCGCAAAAAATGCTAATGTCGGTACCAGGACTTGGATGGGATTTGTGCCACAAATGCTAAAACGTTAGCATTTAGAACAAGTGCAAGTGAAACTAAACTAAAGCCTGAATTGAATGCAAGCTTCAGAAAACTGTGGTTTATAGTAAAGGGCACTTCAATCAATGTAACAGGCTTTTAAAATTCAATATTGGTAAACATTTTTTACTTAACATAAAGGGATGCTAAAAGGCACTCATTTCCTGGAAAGACCCAGCTCACTTCAGATAGGTTGTAGAATCGTCGTAAATTGTCTTGCAATACGAATCCCCACTTGAAGGCAGTGAGATTGATACTCTTAGCAGACACCATCGATCCTTGCAAATACAGTAGCCTGTTCAAGTATAAATGTAGCTTTATTTCAAGAGACACCACATTTTCTGTTTAAAATTCTGTTTCATTATACCTCACATTCAGCCTACGTTAGAGCACACAGCTTTATTCAAACATCATTTGACCCTAAGTAGAAAAAAAAAAAAAAATCAGCACACAATGCAGTTGGCATGGTATCTGCATTGCACGTGTAGCCATATTTATTTTCATAGTAGAAATGGCCCCATTTCACAGCTAGAGGCAAATGAATTTCTATCCTGCAGTGTGTTTCTCCTGCTTATGATCAATAGCCACAAAAAGCCATATCAAAGGACCTCAAGGGGACCTAATACTACATACAGAATCTATGGCATTGGAGCAATGGCACACGCGCACACGCACACACACACACACACACACACACACACACACACACACACACACACACACACACACAGAGAGAGAGAGAAACACAAAAAGAGAGAAACACACAAACAAAAAGGCACTAAAACACAGAATGCAACACACATCATGAGATAATATTCGAATAAAACCTGAAAAACAGGGGGCACGTTTAATACATAAAACCATCTATTTTCCATTAGAAGGTCAATCATATTGACTTGCTAAAAACACATCAAAACGTGGTGTAGTACCACAGAGAACGTAAGGTAAGGCCCTGGACCAGAGCTACACAGAGATAGACTTCCATTGTCCTTCAATGTAACAAAACCGTAGATGATGCTGAGTGGAAGAGGAGGAGGAGGAGAATTTCACAATGCGCCAAACAGTTCAACTCGAGCTGGACACAATGGATGAGCTCAATGGTGGTCCCTTTAGAAATGAGATTGTGATGAGAGAGGAGAGGACATTGTAGGTTTCAAGGACACAATGTACAGCAGTCGCTCCTAAAAGTACATGATCAATGTGTGGAGGTCACAGGAAGGAGAAGAAGAACATTACTTTATTGTCCAATGTAAACAGATATCCAATGGAATCTTGTCTTCCGCTTTATTCCAACCCCTCGACGAAAGACACTCATTAAAAACACAGAGGTTGGAGAGGAAGAGGAGAGGTGGATGAAGAGCACTAGAACGGTGTGTCCATCTGACTACCCTTGGCACCGGGCAGTACCACACCGTAGCTGTTATCCTGCCACCTCAGCCACCTCATATGGATCTCCTTCTGGACCTGATAGAAACAGACACACGCCCAAATACCTTTGGTTCTACAATCTGAGTACACATTGTATGATCTCCAAAAGCAGCCAATTTCAGTGTTGTTGACGGATGGCTGGATGGAGGTGTTTCTGATGTGCTGTTTCCTTTTATAAAACCTTCTATAAACCCCCTATAGACCCCTCACCACCTCTCCTATGTACAACTTTTTAAAATTGGTTTTATATTAAAGACATGGTTGCAATACCTTTTAAATGTGTCATGAGCACAACCAGTCATGATGTTTTCATCTGATTGTCGAATAAATCACTTCAAAAAGTAGGTTGCCTTCGCAAGTTCATCAAAAAATAATTCCAGTAACCGAACCGTGAACTGTGCACCCACCAAGTGGCTGAAACTGTCTCACAGGAGAAAGAACCTGAGTGACCGAAACAGCGCCCCTCTGTCTTACTATATGTAGCCCATTTATCAGATGCTGTCTGGTCAAAAAGAGTATGACATGCCATACTATTTTTGGCCAGACAACATCAGATACAGTGCCTATAGAAATTCTACACCGCCTTAAAAAAAAATCATATTTTTCTGGCTTAAAATTTAATTGAATTTGTTTCCTACAGATCTACACAACCTTCTCCACATTTTCAAAACAAAAGACAGTTATAGAAAAATGTTTCAATTAAGATAAATGTCAAACTAATATATCATGGGCTCCACACCACTGAGTTACTACTAGGTGGACGCAGCCATTGCAACTCTGAATCATTTTAATTAAGATTCAACTTTGCACAACTCTCAGGGCATAATAGATCCACCGTTTTTATCTCCTCAAAATTGCTCAGGCTCAGCAAGTTTGGTTGGGGATCATTGATGGACAGCGATATTTAAACCTTGTCTCTGATTTTATTTTAAGCAGATTTAAGTCAGGACTGAGACTAGACCACTCACGAACACTCAACACCTAATCGGAAAGCCATTCTGGAGTGTCTTTTGCATAAAACTATGTGTAATTGTCCCGCAGAAAACTCCCCAGTCCCTGCCGGTGACCAGCATATCCATAACATGATGCTGCCACCACAATACTTAGAAAAACAAAGGGATCAACAACGTTGCATTCAGTCCATATTACTGGCCTGCATGACAAAGTGAAAAGAAAGAAGCCTGGTTAAAAGATCAACTCCCTCTCCGGCCTCTAGGTCATCAGGCTGCTGATTATCCCGCACACCTGTCACCATCGTCAAGCGTACCAGCGCCTCATGACACTCACCTGGACTCCCATCACCTCCTTGATTATCTGCCCTATATCTGTCACTCCCCGTGGCTCTATCCTCAGGTGTTACTGACTCTGTTTTTATGTCGGTGCGTTGTTTGTGTTTTGTTTATTTATTAAAACACATACTACCTGTACTTGCTTCCCGACTCTCAGTGCACTCGCAACACCAAATTATCCAAATAATCCAATGACCCAACTATTTTTTGGTTACTACATGATTCCATATGTGCCATTTTATAGTTTTGAAGTCTTCACTATTATTCTACAATGTAGAAAATAGTCAAAATAAATAAAAACCCTGGAATGAGTAGGTGTTCTAAAACTTTTGACTGGTACTGTATATTTAATCCATTTTAGAATAAGGCTGTAAGGTAACAAAAGGTGGAAAAAGTCAAGGAGTCTGAATACTTTCATAATGCACTGTATATATACACTATATTACCAAAAGTAATGCTGCTTGTCGAATATCTCAATCCAAAATTTGTGTTCCAATTTATCCCAAAGGTGTTCGATGGGGTTGAGGTCAGGTTTCTGTGCAGGACAGTCAAGTTCTCCCACACCGTTCTCGACAAACCATATGTGTATGGACCTCGTTTTGTGCATGGGGGCATTGTCATAGTGAAACAGGAAAGAGCCTTACCCAAACTGTTGAAACAAAAGATGGAAGCACAGAATAGTCTAGAATGTCAATGTATGCTGTAGCGTTAAGATTTTCCTTCACTGAAAGGGGACTAACCCGAACCATGAAAAACAGCCCCAGATCACTATTCCTCCTCCACCAAACTTTACAGTTGGCACTATGCAAAGGTGCATAGGAGGTAGCGTTATCTTGGCATCCGCCAAACCCAGATTAATTCGTTGGACTGCCAGATGGTGAAGCGTGATTCATCACTCCAGATAAAGCGTTTCCACTGCTCCAGAGTCCAATGGAGGCAAGCTTTACGTAACTCCAGCCGACACTTGGCATTGTACATGGGGATCTTAGGCTTGTGTGCGGCTGCTCTGCCATGGAAACCCATTTCATGAAGCTCCTGACGAACAGTTATTGTGCTAACGTTGCTTCCAGAGGCAGTTTGGAACTCAAGCTTAATGATGAGCTCGGAGGGTACTATGGTGTTGAAGGCTGAGCTATAGTCAATGAACAGCATTCTTACGTAGGTATTACTCTTGTCCAGATGGGATAGGGCAGTGTGCAGTCCAATGGTGAGTGCATCATCTGTGGATCTATTGGGGCGGTAAGCAAATTGAAGTGGGTCTAGGGTGCCAGGTAAGGTAGAGGTTATATGATCCTTAACTAGCCTCTCAAAGCACTAGTCATAGTCATTTTGTTCAGTTACCTTTGCTTTCTTGGGTACAGGAACAATGGTAGACATCTTGAAGCAAGTGGGGACAGCGGACTGGGATAGGGATAGATTGAATATGTCCGTAAACACCAAGCAAGACGTTCGTGTTCGCGACGTGGCTGCTTTTCCCTTTGTGATTGTCTGTAGACCCTGCCACATACGTCTCGTGTCTGAGCCGTTTAATCGCGACGCCACTTTGTCTCTATACTGACGTTTTGCCTGTTTCATTGCCTTACGGAGGGAATAACTACACTGTTTGTATTCGACCATATTCCTAGTCACCTTGCCATTGTTAAATGCGGTGGATCTCGCTATACTGTGTTGTATGTTGCCTTAAAAGTTGGTAGAATCTTATTCCAAATGATCCACAGCTGTACTGGCTGTTAAGGGTGCTTCCACCAAGTATTAACTGACGGGGGGGGTCTAGGAAAATGTTCTATAACTTATTTTCCACTTTGAAAATGTGGAGTAGGTTCTGTAGATCTGTAGGAAACAAATCACATTAAAGGCAGCCAAATGTTCAAAAGGCACTCGCACATCTGAGCAATTGAGAGCTTTGACGAAGGCCGTGAGGCCGATACGTAAGCTTATTAAATATCAGTGATACAACCAAGAGCAGTGTGCGGTTTCCTTTTTCCTTCATCCAGGCAGCCAAATGTGAAGAGTGTTCAAGGATGTGTAGATTTTCTATAGGCACTTCAGCAGGTTTCCCTTCCAGTCCTCTGCCTCCACGGCGATGGCGGTATTATCAGCAGCACTGTCTTTTTACTAAAGAAATGTGTTAACTTAAGGTCACTTTTTCTGTTCAAATGAAATCTTCCTGCTTTCTTTTTCTTTTCTCTGCCCACTCTGACAGCGGCTCATTGCTGCAGCTCAATGTCAATGAAAGTCACATTTGCAATCAAATTGCGTGATACAATGCACGTGAACTCTGTCAGGGTGGAATAGTCCATTATTATAAACCAGTCTGTGGGTGATTAACTACACTTTGTACAGAACAACTTGGATTATAAAAACATGGATTATATTAATATGGATATAAAATGTGTATATGGAAAGAAATGATTGATTCCGAATTAATATTTCGGCTGTATGTATTTATTTACTTTTTTGGAAGCTTTCTTACGTCAACATTTTGGCCCCATTAACCTGGGCACAGTGCCCAGGCAAAAAACCCCTCCCTCCCCATTTCATTTCAAACTTTGAAGCTTCCCGCAGATTTGGCTCCTGCTGAACCAACCCGCTGAAGAAAGACACATTTATGGTGGTGAAGAGACATTTGAGTGTGTTTGTATGGTGAGAAACAGATGTGAACATGTAGCACTGTGTGACAACGCGCACAGCAATGCAAGGGTCGTGGGTTTCAGTCCTGCTGGGGTAAAATAAACTGAAATGTAAGCACTCACTGTATCGTAAGTTGCTTTGGATACACACCTGCGAAATCGCTTATATTGTATTATTCTAATGCTTTATATCAAAGCAACATCTACAGAGCAGTATGGTTGGTGTGTATTTAAAGGCCCAGTGCACTCAAAATGTTTTTGTCCTATGTTTTATAAAACTAACTCTGTAAAAGTATGAAAACATTTGATCAGTGTTATTTTCCTGATAGTTGCTAGTTGAAAATACAATCTACACAGGACCTTCTAAATCAGCAGGTTTTGCAAGTGTGGGAGTTTCTGCTTTCCATGGTGACATCATCATGAGATCAATAGGTTAATAGACCAATAACGAAGAGTTCCAATCTTCTCTGCCAATAACAGCTAGTTTCAGTTTTCCCCTTCCCAATAAGACCACTCCCATGAAAATCCTAGCTAAATTCTAAAAAGCAATGGACAATCCATTACAGTAAGGTACTTCATTGTTACCCAGGAATTGTTTGACATTGATATAAATACGGCTGCATTGGGCCTTTAAAGTAGAATGTTAGACAACTCACCTCTTGGTTGAGGAAGCAGTAGAGAATTGCGACAATCAACCCCTACAAGAGAGAGGATATATAATCAACTATCAATATTCAAAACAATTAAGCACACAGATGTTCTCAACAGTTAAGAGAAGAACGGTGGGCAGTATAATTGTAAATAAAGCCATAAAATGGTATATGATACAGTGCATTCGGAAAGTATTCAGATCCCTTGACTTTTTCCACTTCGTTAGGTTACAGCCTTATTCTAAAATTGATACAATCGTTTTTTTTCTCCTCATCAATCTACACCTATAATGACAAAGCAAAAACTGGTTTGTAGAAATACAGAAATATCACATTTACATAAGTATTCAGACCTTCTACTTTGTTGAAGCACCTTTGGCAGTGATTACAGCCTTGAGTATTCTTGGGTATGACGCTACAAGCTTGGCACACCTGTATTTGGGGAGTTTCTCCCATTAGTCTCTGCTGATCCTCTCAAGCTCTGTCATGTTGGTTGGGGAGCGTTGCGGCACATCTATTTTCAGGTCTCTCCAGAGATGTTCGATCGGGTTCAAGTCTGGGCTCTGGCTGTGCCACTCAAGGACATTCAGAAACTCCTGCATTGTCTTGGCTGAGTACTTAGGGTCGTTGTCCTGTTGGAAGGTGACCTTCACCCCCAGTCAGAGGTTTTGAACGCTCTGGAGCAGGTTTTCATCAAGGATCTCTCTGTAATTTGCTCCGTTCATCTTTGCCTCGATCCGGGCTAGTCTCCCAATCCCTGTTGCTGAAAAACACCCCCATAGCATAATGCTGCCACAGCCATGCATCCCCATTGGGATGATGCCAGGTTTCCTCCAGACGTGACACTTGGCATTCAGGCCAAAGAGTTCAATCTTGGTTTCATCAAACCAGAGAATCTTGTTTCTCATGGTCTGAGAGTCTTTATATGCCTTTTGGCAAACTCCAAGCGGGCTGTGATGTGGCTTCCGTCTGGCCACTCTTCCATAAAGGCCTGATTGGTAGAGTGCTGCAGAGATGGTTGTCCTTCTGGAAGGTCATCTCCACAGAGGAACTCTAGAGCTCTGTCAGAGTGACCATCGGATTCTTGGTCACCTCCCTGACCAAGTCCCTTCTCCCCCGATTCCATTTAAGAATGATTGAGGCCACTGTGTTCAATGCTGCAGAAATGTTTTGGTACCCTTCCCCAGATCTGTGCGTCAACACAATCCTGTCTCAGAGTTCTAAGGACAATTCCTTCGACCTCATGGCTTGGTTTTTTCTTTGACATGAACTGTCAACTGTGGTACCTTACAGTATATAGACAGGCTTGTGCCTTTCCAAATCATGTCCAATCAATTTAATTTACCACATGTGGACTCCAATCAAGTTGTAGAAACATCTCAAGGATGATCAATGGAAACAGGACGCACCTGAGCTCAATTTTGAGTCTCATAGCAAAGGGTCTGAAATACTTTCTGTTTTTAATACATTTGCAAAAATGTCTAAAAACCCGATTTTGCTTCATCATTATCAGGTATTGTGTGTAGATTGATGAGGAAAGTGTTTTATTCAATCCATTTCAGAATAAGGATGTAACGTAACAAAATGTGGGAAAAGTCAAGGAGGATGAATACCGAAGGTGCTGTAAACCACATTAATTTTGCTTTCTCTAAAATGTTTCATGTTAACTGTTCTATTTTTCAATTACTTTGTTTTACTGGCTGTAAAAGTGCTATCCATGCCAGGAGTCGTTTACATAAATTAGATGTATATACATATTCATGACATAGTGTACCACATACAGTGAGCTCCAAAAGTATTGGGACAGTGAACATGTTTTGTTTTGACTCTGTACTCCAGCACTTTGGATTTGAAATGATACATGGACTATGAGGTTGAAGTGCAGAGTGTCAGTTTTAATTTGAGGGTATTTACATCCATATCGGGCGAGCCGTTTAGTAATTATAGCACTTCTTATACATTTTAGGGGGACAAAAGTATTGGGACAAATTCACTTGTATTAAAGTTGTAAAAATGTAAGTATTTGGTTCCATATTTATAGCACGCATTGACCACATCAAACTTGTGACTCTACAAGTTTATTGGATGAATTTGCGGATCGTTTTGGTTGTGTTTATGGTTTATGGTGGTTGTAAATATGAATAGAATACGTTTCAAAAGACTACATGAATGTGGACGCCACCATGATTACAAATAATCCTGAATAATGATGAGTGAGAAAGTTACAAAAAGGCACAAATATCATATCCCCAAGACATGCTAGCCTCTCACCAGTGAGTACAGTATCTGAGAGAGAGTGAATTTGTTTGTGTGCAAAAGGATTAGAATACCTGAAAGGACCCCATGCAGAGCTCGATGCAGAGGCGAACGCTAACATGGAAGTAGTCAGGCAGGAAGTTAAACACCATGTAGTGGCTCCCAAAGAGAGGGATGAGGAGGAGAGTGGACTTAGTCAGCCGTCTGGCAGAGAGGAGGAAAGAGAGAGGGAGGAAAAGAGAGAGAGAATAAGCTTGAGTAACAAGCTCTTGGGTTGTTCATGTTAACATGCAAATGAGTACGCATGTGATTGTGTGCAAGAATGCATTTCAAAGCCAATTTTACATTTACGTATGGGAGCATACCGGTACACGTAATCATTTTTTCCCCAGTCTACTTGACTGACCTTAGTTAAGAATATAACAGGATCTACATATGCATGAGTGGTTTCAGGGCTCGAGTCAATTATTTTGCACTGCCCTCTAATGAGGATTTAATCTGCAAAGCCTTTCAAGGGGTGAAGTGGTGTAGGTGATCCGTTGACAGACAGACCGCATTGACTCAGCGGTGGGTGAATCAGACCTTGCACACATGAAAACTTGCTCCCTTCCCTCAAACCTTGACGACTTCTCTTTCCCGGATACAAAGGAATTGGATTTTTATAAGTGATAGGTAGGCATTCCCGCCATTGTTTTCACCTGTTAAACCAGTTCTCTCAGATCTGTGGGGGGAAGAGTTATCAAGGTGGTGCAATGCGAGTGGTAGGGAGTGAATTTTACAGAAGTGGAAAGCGGCACTACGGTTACAGAACGTAGACCTTCAGCAGACAAATAATCTATAGGAACCAAAATGAACTGTAGGAAATTAAAATGAACTGAGATGAACTATAGGAACTGAAATTAACTAAGAATGAACTTTAACTCCAGTTCTAAGTTTAATACTGCTTTACCTGTAATGAAAAATCTATTCATGTACTGTTGAAGTGGGACATTTACATACACCGTAGCCAAATACATTTAAACTCAGTTTTTCACAATTCCTGACATTTATTCCTAGTAGAAATTCCCTGTCTTAGGTCAGTTAGGATCACCACTTTATTTTAAGAATGTGAAATGTCAGAATAATAGTAGAGGGAATTATTTCTTTCAGCTTTTATTTCTTTCATCACATTCCCAGTGGGTCAGAAGTTTACATACACTCAATTAGTATTTGGTAGTATTAGTATTTGGCCTTTAAATTGTAAAGCTGGTGTAACCGAGTCAGGTTTGTAGGCTTCCTTGCTCGCACACACTTTTTCAGTTCTGCCCACAAATGTTCTATAGGATTGAGGTCAGGGCTTGTGATGGCCACTCTAATACCTTGACATTGTTGTCCTTAAGCCATTTTGCCACAACTTTGGAAGTACGCTTGGGGTCATTGTCCATTCACAAGACCCTTTTGCGACCGAGCTTTAGCTTCAACTTCCAATATAACAACACATTTTTTTCCTTCCTCATGACGCCATCTATTTTGTGAAGTGCACCAGTCCCTCCTGCAGCAAAGCACCCCCACAACATGATATTGCCACCCCCATGCTTCACGGTTGGGAAGGTGTTCTTCGGCTTGCAAGCCTCCCACTTTTTCCTCCAAACATAACGATGGTCATTATGGCCAAACAGTTCTATTTGTGTTTCATCAGACCTGAGGACCTTTCTCCAAAAAGTACGATCAGTTGAAAACCGTAGTCTGGCTTTTTAAAGCGGATTTGGAGCAGTGGCTTCTTCCTTGCTGAGCAGCCTTTCAGGTTATGTTGACATAGGACTCGTTTTACTGTGGAGATAAAAAATAAACGTCCTCTCACTGTCAACTGTGTGTATTTTCAGCAAACTTAACATGTGTAAATATTTGTATGAACATAACAAGATTCAACAACTGAGACATTAACTGAACAAGTTCCACAGACATGTGACTAACAGAAAAGGAATAATGTGTCCCTGAACAAAGGTGGGGTCAAAATCAAAAGTAACAGTCAGTATCTGGTGTGGCCACCAGCTGCATTAATTACTGCAGTGCATCTCCTCCACATGGACTGCACCAGATTTGCCAGTTCTTGCTGTGAGATGTTACCCCTTGTGAGATGTTTCCTCTTCCACCAAGGCACAATTGTCATGCTGGAGGGTCATGTCAGGATGAGTCTGCAGGAAGGGTACCACATGAGGGAGGAGGATGTCTTCCCTGTAACGCACAGCATTGAGATTTCCCGCAATGACAACAAGCTCAGTCCAATGATGCTGGACACACCGCCCCAGACCATGACGGACCCTCCACCTCCAAATCGATCCCGCTCCAGAGTACAGGCCTCGGTGTAACGCTCATTCCTTCTACGATAAACGCGAATCCGACCATCACCCCTAGTGAGACAAAACCGCAACTCGTCAGTGAAGAGCACTTTTTGCCAGTCCTGTCTGGTCCAGTGACGGTGGGTTTGTCCCCATAGGCGATGTTGTTGCCAGTGATGTCTGGTGAGGACCTGCCTTACAACAGACCTACAAGCCTTCAGTCCAGCCTCTCTCAGCCTATTGTGGACCGTCTGAGCACTGAGGGGTTGTGCGTTCCTGGTGTAACTTGGGCAGTTGTTGTTGCCATCCTGTACCTGTCCCGCAGGTGCGATGTTCGGATGTACCGATCCTGTGCAGGTGTTGTTACATGTGGTCTGCCACTGCGAGGACGATCAGCTGTCCGTCCTGCCTCCCTGTAGCGCTGCCTTATGCGTCTCACAGTAAGGACATTGCAATGTATTGCCCTGGCCACATCTGTAGTCCTCATGCTTCCTTTCAGCATGCTAAGGCACTTTCACGCAGATGATCAGGGACCCTGCACATCTTTCTTTCTGTTTTTCAGAGTCAGTAGAAAGGCCTTTTTAGTGTCCTAAGTTGTCGTAACTGTGACCTTAATTGCCTACAATCTGTAAGCTTAAGTGTCGTAAACTGTTCTGCCTGCGGCTATGGAACCCTGACCTGTTCACCAGACGTGCTACCTGTCCCAGACCTGCTGTTTTCAACTCTCTAGAGACAGCAGGAGCGTAAGAGATACTCTTAATGATCGGCTATGAAAAGCCAACTGACATTTACTCCTGAGGTGCTGACTTGTTGCACCCTCAACAACTACTGTGATTATTATTATTTGACCATGCTGGTAATTTATGAACATTTGAACATCTTGGCCATGTTCTGTTATAATCTCCACCAGGCACAGCCAGAAGAGGCCTGGCCACCCCTCATAGCCTGGTTCCTCTCTAGGTTTCTTCCTAGGTTTTGGCCTTTCTAGGGAGTTTTTCCTAGCCACCGTGCTGCTACACCTGCATTGCTTGCTGTTTGGGGTTTTATGCTGGGTTTCTGTACAGCACCTTGTAACATCAGTTGATGTAAGAAGGGCTATATAAATACATTTGATTTGATCTTAACGACCGTTCCACAGGTGCATGTTCATTAATTGTTTATGGTTCATTGAACAAGCATGGGAAACAGTGTTTAAACCCTTTACAATGAAGATCTGTGATGTTATTTGGATTTTTACGAATTATCTTTGAAAGACAGGGTCCTGAAAAAGGGACATTTCTTTTTTTGCTGAGTTTAGAAACTCTTGTACCTGTTTCCTCCAGCATCTTCACAAGGTCCTTTGCTGTTGTTCTGGAATTGATTTGCACTTTTCGCACCAAAGTGCGTTAATCTCTAGGAGACAGAACACGTCTCCTTCCTGAGTGGTATGACGGCTGTGTGGTCTCATGGTGTTTATACATGCGTACTATTGTATACATCCACAGGTACACCTCCAATTGACTCATATGATGTCAATTAGCCTATCAGAAACTTCTAAAGCCATGACATCATTTTCTGGAATTTTCCAAGCTGTTTAAAGGCACAGTCAACTTAGTGTATGTAAACTTCTGACCCACTGGAATTGTGATACAGTGAATTATAAGTGAAATAATCTGTCTGTAAACAATTGTCGGAAAAATTAATGCACAAAGTAGATGTCCTAACCAACATGCCAAAACGATAGTTTGTTAACAAGAAATTTGTGGAGTGGTTGAAAAACGAGTTTTAATGACTCCAACCTAAGTACGTAAACTTCCGACTTCAACTGTCGCTCATTAATGTGCAACAGAGCTCTCTTCAATAGACATCTGTGTTTGAACTCCCTAAAAGCAGCCCTAGAGAAGGCCTAAGAGTGTAAAAGAAAAGTGCTTTCGCATTACGATTCAGACTCTCTAATGTACTGCTGAAATGCAGTACACTTAACCGGCGTCATGCAGCAGCCACACAACTGAAAATACCGTTCTCTTCAGTAATGGTCTTAATGGACTGGACTTCAGTGACCCCAGAATGTGCTTGAGCAACAAACTGTATTACCTACTACTGCATTGCATAAGGTACTCAGAATTAGGGTAGCAACGTTTCCAATTATACCGGTAAGCTACCAGAATGTTTGTACCTTTCAAGGTTGTTATGTCGTCTATCGCAAGATATCTAGTGGCGCTTTTGGGTACTTCAGGTTATCACAGGTGTCTGTAATTGTCTCTGGCCCTTTGTTGGGCCTTAATCACATGTAAAATAAAGATGAAGATGATTTTCAAATAAAAATGGAATGACAAAGCCTTAAAATATTATCCGAAATATAAACCAACTTAGTGAATACCATTGGTGTTTACTATGAGGGTTTCAGTATGAAATATCCTTGAAATGTTTTATTTACACACTTTTACTTATTTTACTATGTCAATATGTATTTGTTGTCAGTTTTTTGGCATCAAACTGGTGGCAGTTGTGAAAGAGTCAATAGTTGGATGAGTTGCAGAAGTATTGAAAATAATGCCATTGTTGATTAGATGTTTATTTTTCATTAATTTGGCTATTTTCAATTGAACCATATGGTTTATCAACTAAAAACTCATGGACAATATGGACACAAATATATAAAGAAAATATACTATATATGAATTCATTTTTTCTAAGTTATTTGAGTATAAATTACCAACGTTACGATAGAGAGACAAATGTTTTCTTAATTACCAAAATAACTGAAGATTCCGGCTTTGCAAACCCACTCAGAATACTCAATCACCCATAATGGTTATGATGACTTTGTCTGTGTCCTAAAAATGGAGTCTAAGAAAGTTGGCTTGACTCAGATCTCCCATTTCTATGTAGCAGACAGACATTATGATACATTGTCTACAGCAGATATCATCTATAGATAAATCACCTCCCCTGTCTTTTCTTGTCCGACAACTTCATATTAGAAGGGCCCGATAAAACCATCTCTCCACTGACCTAGGATACCAAACTTTTTGTCCAATTACATTGCTCCTCTTTTGTATCATCCAATGAAAAGACTCCTCACCTGTACTGATCTGAGTTGTTGAACTGGATCAGGCGAGGGTTCAGTTTCTGTATCAGGATTCTGATGATGTTCATGAAGAGGATGAAATTGACCTGTCAATGAAAAACAATTTAACACAACTAAAAAAGCTCTGTTTTTAATCTATCATTTCATAAACCACCTTTTTTTAAATCAACAGTTGTCATAAAGTACTTTACAGTAACACAACACCAGTACAAATCTGGAAAATAGGGGAGACAGGAGGATTCAATAAAGTAAATCTAAACAAACAATATTCCTCCATTTCTGGGTTGCATTGACATTATGGCAACAGTGAAGCATAGGACACAGGCCTCAATAGAATTGGACCACCTGCTGTGTTGACTATTGGTTGTTCAAGCCCAACAACAGATTTAATCTTTATACAACACTAAAACACCTGAATGAATTAAACACAACCAAACAATTAAGAGCCCTAATGGTATCCCTCCCAGAATCAACGGAGACATATCAGAATAGGGCTTCAAAGCTTAAAACCGTTCCTTTTAAAAAAAAAAGTTATTTTAAAGTAGGCACATACAGTAACAACCACACGTGCGCTGTGACACTAGTAACAGATAATCGGTATGTCCCTTTAAGACAATCACACATTGTGTATGACTGATACCCCCATAGAGCCTAGTCACCCCAATAGAAAACACGATTGGCCCTTTGATGATCCACCAATAGGGAGAGTCCTCGTTGATGTCCCAGCATCTGTAGGAGGAGAGGGTAGCGATCGGTCAGACCAAATTCAATAACAGAGATACAGACAGTACAGTACCGTAAAGTAAATAAAAGCCCTTCTGCTATTTCAGTCTCTGGTGGGAATAAGAGCAACAAGAGCCTTTCTCAGTGCATAATATACTTGCATGTAAAAACTGTACAACCCTTTTGAGAATAGTGAGTTTCAAATCACAAACCATTTCCTATAGAAAAGGAAATGGCCTCAATTAAAGATAATACCCGATAAGGCTTATCAAATATAGAGTACTGGGAGAGTACATTTACAGAGTAATTACTCACTCAGTATCCTCAAAATACACCCTGGACCCAATCCATATGACGATGAAGACGACGGGTACACCTGACAATGACAAAAAAAAAGTCAAGAAATATACTTCAAAAGGAAAAGTGTTATAACATTTGTTATACCGGTCAGTTTAAAGCCTTATGCTGCTCGGCTGAACATGAGAGACTTAAACAGCAATTATATAATAAGATGCACATTTTGGCGTAGTAGGCAGGATGCAACAATTATATGCGGAGATGTCGCACTTACTGAGTAATTATGAAGAATTCAGAACTAAGTACTAATTGCAGTAGCTGCACAGGTGTATACCAGAACTCCTTGATAGCCTACTCCCTGTGCATTCTCAATACACCCGAATGTCTAAGGAGCAGGAATTGAAATACCAAAAGTAATGTGTTTAAATGAAATGCTTAACTGAGTGGAAGAACACCTGCTGTTAATATCTCAATAAAATGTGCATCATGATCCGATTGGGGGATATGGAGGCAAGACAAATCATTTGTAAGTCACAATTTCTTGATTCATATGACACCCCTCAGCTAAATCGAAAAACTAAAAAAGGATGATGTTTGCACCTTCCCAATTCATCTCAGACAATTAGTACTAATAACTGTAACATGCACTCAAAACTAGACCGTGCAGTGGGCTACTAAGTTTAACTTCATTTGTTGCATTATTCAAGTTTACTCCTCTCTATCTACAGAGAGTTATTTGTGCCATTTATGAACAGGCAATGTTTTGCACACAGTTGTTTGACCTTGTGTTCATTTGAATTCATTTTTAAACGTGGAGTGGAATCAATACCAAACAGGATTTGAATAGTGACACACACGAACCAGAGGAGCAAAAACAAATGGCTCTGTACTCCCCACCAAAGGACTTACTACAGACACAGACAGACAAAGCCAGACACAGCCAGACACAGACAGACACAGCCAGACACAGACAGACAAGGATAATGTATGAGGTGCTCACCCCAGCCCAACAGGCCAAAGCCCCAGAGGCAGCGGCGGCTGTGGTGGAAGGAGGAGAAGAGCAGGGTGTTGAGGTAGAGGGCCTCCACCAGGAGCCAGAAGAAGTTAGCCATGACACAGTAGTGACAGAACACCACTGAGGCTTTACAAGCTGCCTGGGAGGGACAATATGAGAGAGAGAGAGAGAGAGAGAGAGAGAGAGAGCGAGAGAGAGAGAGAGAGAGAGAGAGAGAGAGAGAGAGAGAGAGAGAGAGAAAGAGAGAGAAAGGAGAAAGAAAGAGAGAGAGAGACAGAGAAAGTGAAGGGTGGGAAGGAAGAGGGGAAGAGAGAGAGAGTGAGAGAGAGAGAAAGGAGAAAGAGAGAGAGAGAGAAAGAGAGAAAGAAAGAGAGAAAGGAGAAAGAGAGAGAGAGAGAAAGAGAGAGAGAGAAAGAGAAAGAGAGAAAGAGAGAGAGAGAGAGAGAGAGAGAGAGAGAGAGAGAGAGAGAGAGAGGGAGTGAGTGAAGGGTGGGAAGGAAGAGGGGAAGAGTGAGAAAGAGATGTGAGAGTAGTGCGAAGACAGACAAACAGGGGGAAATAAGAGTGCCAGAACGAGAGCATAGCGTGTTGAATAGCTAGCAAACGGGACCTCTTCCATTTCCCTCTCAATGCATGCTCTGTGTTCTGAACAGTGGAGAGGGTGCAGTGGTTGACTTACGGTGGAGAGGGTGCAGTGGTTGACTTGCAGTGGAGAGGGTGCAGTGGTTGACTTAAGGTGGAGAGGGTGCAGTGGTTGACTTACGGTGGAGAGGGTGCAGTGGTTGACTTATGGTGGAGAAGGTGCAGTGGTTGACTTACGGTGGAGAAGGTGCAGTGGTTGACTTACGGTGGAGAGGGTGCAGTGGTTGACTTGCAGTGGAGAGGGTGCAGTGGTTCACTTGCGGTGGAGAGGGTGCAGTGGTTGATTTACGGTGGAGAGGGTGCAGTGGTTGATTTACGGTGGAGAAGGTGCAGTGGTTGACTTACGGTGGAGAGGGTGCAGTGGTTGATTTACGGTGGAGAGGGTGCAGTGGTTGACTTACGGTGCAGAGGGTGCAGTGGTTGACTTACGGTGGAGAAGGTGCAGTGGTTGACTTACGGTGGAGAGGGTGCAGTGGTTGACTTGCAGTGGAGAGGGTGCAGTGGTTCACTTGCGGTGGAGAGGGTGCAGTGGTTGACTTACGGTGGAGAGGGTGCAGTGGTTGACTTACGGTGGAGAGGGTGCAGTGGTTGACTTACGGTGGAGAGGGTGCAGTGGTTGACTTACGGTGGAGAGGGTGCAGTGGTTGACTTGCAGTGGAGAGGGTGCAGTGGTTCACTTGCGGTGGAGAGGGTGCAGTGGTTGACTTACGGTGGAGAGGGTGCAGTGGTTCACTTGCGGTGGAGAGGGTGCAGTGGTTGACTTACGGTGGAGAGGGTGCAGTGGTTGACTTACGGTGGAGAGGGTGCAGTGGTTGACTTACGGTGGAGAGGGTGCAGTGGTTGACTTACGGTGGAGAGGGTGCAGTGGTTGACTTACGGTGGAGAAGGTGCAGTGGTTGACTTACGGTGGAGAAGGTGCAGTGGTTGACTTACGGTGGAGAGGGTGCAGTGGTTGACTTACGGTGGAGAAGGTGCAGTGGTTGACTTACGGTGGAGAGGGTGCAGTGGTTGACTTGCAGTGGAGAGGGTGCAGTGGTTCACTTGCGGTGGAGAGGGTGCAGTGGTTGACTTACGGTGGAGAGGGTGCAGTGGTTGACTTACGGTGGAGAGGGTGCAATGGTTGACTTACGGTGGAGAGGGTGCAGTGGTTGACTTACGGTGGAGAAGGTGCAGTGGTTGACTTACGGTGGAGAGGGTGCAGTGGTCCGTGTCCTCGCTGGCGAACAGCTTGGCGTCCTTGTTGAACACAGCCATCGCCTTCAGCATGAAGGTGACAAACAGCTGGATGTGAATATAGTTCCTGGCACAGCGAAGCCTCCTGGAAAGGACCACAAAACACAGTCAGGAATGGGGACCGCAGGGCAACCATAAAAACACGGTCAGGAGTACTGGACAAGGGACCACATACACAAATCATGGTCATGACCAAGGACCAAACACACAAAACACAGTCAAGGCCAAGGAACACACACACAAAACACGGTGAGGACAAAGGACCACACACATGAAATATGGTCAAGAGCATGAGGGGGGAAAAAACAACAAAACGATCAAGATCAAACAACTGCCAACAGGAAGTGAGATTGAAGTTGCACAAGCAATCAACATAAAATAAAACCAGTCTCAACCGACACTTGAAAGACATTATTAAAATGAGGCCCACTAAAAAAGTTGCACAACAACAGGGAGGATTCAGATTCAGAAACAAGAGTTGAGGATGAGAGAGCGAGATGCATTCATTACACAGCTATAAGAACTTTATGACGGTGTTATCACAGGTCCCACCTGCATTGTTAAAGGTTATTTAAATATAGCCATAGCATATCTATAGCACATTCTTGTCATGCTCGGCAAGAGCTTATATTTAGGTTTCTTAATAGATGCATAACTACAATGGTAGCATAGCGTCATCATTTATTGCTGTTCTCAAACGTGTGCTTCTGTCATACCAGGGTTAGTGAAAATGCCAAAAGACCAAACCAAGTTTAGCAAATTATGCTGATATATAGCCTGTACTAGCCCCATTTCCCCCACAGACCAGTAAAAGCCCACACTTACCATCTTCTCACTGAGGTCAATGGTGCATGGGGAAAATGGGGCTAGTTAAGATGGTACGATAAATATGCGTTCTTGCATAGCGTGACCTGAACGTGCCATAGATATGCTATGGATATGTCATTAACGTTTAATAATGTCGTTGGGACCTGTTTTAACACGTTAATTAATTGCTTATTGTTGTGTCATAAATTCGCTATGGATATGTAGACAAAGTAAATCAGTTATAAGGTTCAATAAAATAAAAAATAATTACCGGCGGGCGGGAGCGAGAGAGCAAACAAGACTGTGCTTGGCAGTAGCAGGTGTGCATTGTTGAGACTATACAGTTATACCACTTAGCATTAGCAAAGGCTTAGAGCATCTCCCCCTCTGATTATTACATTTCCAGCTCATACAATCCAAATGTCATGGGCTCTATATATCGCCATCCCCAATGTTTGAGCCCAGTCAGTTCCCTATCACTCCGTCCAACACAACTATGGGGAGTTCGCGAGCTAGCGCCCTTTACTGAAGAACGTTAGAATCACGTCTGACAAGGCCAATGAACACTCACCGGAAGCCCCGCCTTCAACAGGTGATAAACCCTCATTCCTTCAATTCATCCGCTCTGCACCTCGAGCTGAGCAGAACCATTCACGCATTTCTTAAAAACAAACAAACATTGGAACACAAGTTTTATCAGGCTTTACTCCAACTTAACGGATGTGGCAGGGGAATATCTTGTTTGTAACGCGCTGCTCATTGATCGATGTCGCAGAGCAGCTTCGCGAGTGTCAGTGAAGGTGACAGGTGTCAGGTTTGGTGGGAAATACCTGGCACCGGCGTTAGCTGCAGTCAAGCACCGCTTGCCTCTTTTTCCAGACTTCGTCCATGAGCTTAGCGGGTTGGAGGCGCGGTCCCTAAACGAGGTCATAATGCTGCAGGTTTACCAGACTGAGTAGTTGGCTGACCTGAGAGACACGATTTCTCCTGCGGTGTTGTTCGGCTCAGCCCTGGAGTATACTGTATGCAGTCTCGTTTTGAGGAGAAAAAGAAGCAGGGGATCGGAGGACCTTTGCTGCTGTGGTGGCATTGTCTTCTAGAGGGTCTGCAGACAGAGTACAGGCGGGTAAGCGGGCTGCGCTGGCTTCCTGGTGCAAACCCAAGACTGTTCCTGCTTGTCCGGTTCCACAAGAGCAGCGGCAGTCTGCTAGGCACAGGCACCGTTTTGCTCCCAAGGATGACGTGAAAGCTGGTCCCTCTACGGAGCGGGGAAGACAGCAGCCCCCCATGCACCTAGCGCGATGAGAATGGAGGTGGCATGGTCCACTCTCCAGATGTTTGCTTGACAAAAGTACCCCCAAGTGGCACGGCCAACCGGAGTATGTAACTGGAAGCCGAAGTCCCCAAACCCAGAGTGAACCTGGCTTCAGGCAAATGTCAGTACTTAAACACACTGTTTCTACCCCAAGTTCCACAGTGTTCACGGGTGTCAAGAGTGTCGTCTCCTCCACATGTGAGCTTAATAAAAACAAGTCCCGTCAGACACTTGGTTGTTGAGAGTGGTGGAAATTTAAAAAAGGCATGGAAAATGACCAAATTTTTCCAGTCCGTGTTTCAGTATGATATGTTGGATAAAGGAATAAAGACAGACACCAATGTCAGGTTCAATAGCCTTGTTTGTGCATTGTACAAATCCCTACACATGGAGTCCGGGGAACAGTCCGGCTAGTCGAATACCTATCAACTAGACTCCGTAACAGTCCGCCCCTTCAGATGGAGACTTACAGGAGACTTGCCGTCTGTGTCGACCAATGGCGTGCATGAGCAGTGTCACCCTGGATGATGCAAACCGTGACGTATAGGGTATAGGCTACAGTTTGTTGTGCATCCCTCACGATTTTACGACATCATTACTTCGACTGTTCCCGAGGCCTCAGCGCCCGTTTTGAGAGAGGAGATTTCTTCCCATCTCCAGAAGCAGGTAATCCAAGTGGTTTCTATGTCAGATGCCCAAGACCGCTGGTACAACCGGTATTTTCTGGTTCCCAAAAGGGGTAGGACTTTGCATCCCATTTTGGACCTGCATGCCCTAAACAAGGTCTACAAATTCAGAATGCTCACGAACATTCGGATGTTACAGTCAGTGCGCCCGGGCGATTGGTTCACCACCCATCAACCTGAAGGACACGTACTTTCATGTGGCACTATATTTCCATCATAGAAAGTTCCTGAGGTTCTGATTCAAGGCTGCAGCCTATGGTTTCTGGTCCTCACTTTCAGGCTTTCCGTCTCGCCACGCAAGTTGTGGAGGCGGGTTTGGCGCCTATGCAGTGTCTGGGGCTCAGGATATTGGACTACCTGGACAATTGGCTGGTGGAAGCAGAGTCGATGGAGATGGTTTCCCATGTTCAGTCTGTCTGGTACAAGCATTATGTATGTACATTGAGTGGACCAGGAGTGACCAACTTCTTGTCTGTTTTGTTAATCTGGCTCTGGCATATGACAGCAAAAGTCAGAAATGACCAAACCCCACTTCCCGGCACACCATAATTTTCTGTAAACAAATCTGTGCACCCAGATGCAATTCAATGCATAGTAAATTTACTGTTGAAGAAAAAGCCTCTTTATAATTTGCGACGTGGTATAGGCTACACTTAAGCAGAGGATTTCCACACACGGGGAACATTTGTTAGCAGGATCAGATTTTTTTTTCTTTTTAAAAACACATTTCATGCAATTCTACGTCAGTGACATGATAGAAGACATACGATAAATCTTTTTTAGTAATACACAAATTACCAAAATGAGTGGCTACTCTGACACTGACAAACTGAGATCAATCTGGTCTCGAATTCAAACAAAGTTGTCATCAATGCAAAAGTTGGCTACTTGGAAATATAAAATATATTTTCATTTGTTTAACACTTTTTTGGTTACTTCATGATTCCATATGTGTTATTTGAGATCAATCTGGTCTCGAATTCAAACAAAGTTGTCATCAATGCAAAAGTTGGCTACTTGGAAATATAAAATATATTTTCATTTGTTTAACACTTTTTTGGTTACTTCATGATTCCATATGTGTTATTTCACAGTTTTAATGTCTTCACTATTATTCTACAATATATAAAACAGTAAAAATAATGAAAAACCCTGGAATGAGTAGGTGTGTCTAAACTTTTGACTGGTACTGTAGTTAGCTAGCTAGATAATGAACTAAGTGTAAAACGCAGCTAGCTAGCTAACCAACTAGGCAGTTATCAAAGACACTCACTCGGTAACTTACCATACTTTTCTGACCAACTAGACATTACTTTAGCCACCATCGGCCGACTCCTTCTTGCCTACTCCCGTCTAGGTCTTCTCGGTTCCAAACTATATGGCCGTAGTAGGGTGCTTCATTGTCAAAAGAAACCCACTCGCACACTACCACCTTGTGCAGCCAGTGGCTCAGCATTCCAAATGTATTCACCTGAATCTACGTCAAGCCTGGACAATGTTATATTTCATATTTATATGGTGTGCATGCAGCCCAGAAGTATATAAATCGATTATATCACCAATTTACTGTCAGATTGAAGAACAAAAAAGTGACATAACAGATTCATACATATACAGTGCCTTGCAAAAGTATTCATCCCTCTAGGTGTTTTTCCTATTTTGTTGCATTACAACCTGTAATTGAACATTTTTTTTGGGGGGGGGGGATTCATGTAATGGACATATACAAAATAGTCCAAATTGGTGAAGTGAAGTCTGCAACACCACTAAGCAAGGGGCACCACCAAGCAAGAGGCACCATGAAGACCAATTAGCGCTCCAAACAGGTCAGGGACAAAGTTGTGGAGAAGTACGGATCAGGGTTGGGTTATAAAAAAATATCATCCTACGGAGCACCATTAAATCCACTACTAAAAAATGGGAAGAATATGGCACTACAATAAACCTGCCAAGAGAGGGCCGCCCACCAAAACTCACGGACCAGGCAAGGAGGGCATTAATCAGAGAGACAACAAAGATATCAAAGATAACCCTGAAGGAGCTGCAAAGCTCCACAGCGGAGATTGGAGTATCTGTCCATAGGACCACTTTAAGCCGTACACTCCACAGTTTAAAGAAAAAAATAAGCAAACAGGTTTGGTGTTCGCCAAAAGGCATATGGGAGACTCCCCAAACATGTGGAAGAAGGTACTCTGGTCAGATGAGACTAAAATTGAGCTTTTTGGCCAACAAGGAAAACGCTATGTCTGGCGCAAACCCAACACCGCTCATCACCCCGAGAACACTATCACCACAGTGAAGCATGGTGGTGGCAGCATCATGCTGTGGGGATGTTTTTCCATCGGCAGGGACTGGGAAACTGGTCAGAATTGAAGGAATGATGGCTGGCGCTAAATACAGGAATATTCTTGAGGGAAACCTGTTTCAGTCTTCCAGAGATTTTAGACTGAGACGGAGGTTCACCTTCCAGCAGGACAATGGCCCTAAGAATACTGCTAAAGCAACACTCGAGTGGTTTAAGGGGAAACATTTAAATGTCTTGGAATGGCTTAGTCAAAGCCCAGACCTCAATCCAATTGTGAATCTGTGGTATGACTTAAAGATTGCTGTACACCAGTGGAACCCATCCAACTTGATGGAGCTGGAGCAGTTTTTTCTTGAAGAATGGGCAAATATCCCAGTGGCTAGATGTGCCAAGCTTATTGAGACATGCCCCAAGAGACTTGCAGCTGTAATTTCTGCAAACGGTGGCTCTACAAAGTATTGACTTGGGGGGTGAATAGTTATGCACACTCAAGTTTTTCTTTTTTTTAACTTATTTCTTGTTTGTTTCACAATAAAAAATATGTTGCATCTTCAAAGTGGTAGGCATGTTGTGTAAATCAAATGTTACAAACCCTCAAAAATTTCAATTTTAAATCCAGGTTGTAAGGCAACACAAAATATGAAGAATGCCAAGGGGGGTGAATACTTTCGCAAGCCACTGTACACACTACTCATTATTGTTTGGGGGGGTTTAAGGTGAAACATGGCCTTTAAGAGTCTTTTGATGCACCCGTGCATGAATCTAAGTAACATAATAAAACAAATTCCTATCAAAATCCGTTAGTTTAAGCTAGAGATATCAGGTTTTTGCATGGCCTTTTTTCTGAGCCTGTAGGATGTGAAATCTGAAACCACTTGAAGCTGGGATGTCCCTCCAAACATTTCATTTGCTCTTCCGACTGTCCATCAACTCGTGGCTGAACCCTACATCACAGCCACTGACGAAGCACATGCCTGCAATCGTTACATCGTAGCACAATACATCAAACAAAATGTTTTATATTTTCATATTTTTTAGCATATTTGTACTGTGTACTTGAGCTTATGTCCTCAAAAGTGACTACACCTCAGCAATATACAGTGCCTTGCGAAAGTATTCGGCCCCCTTGAACTTTGCGACCTTTTGCCACATTTCAGGCTTCAAACATAAAGATATAAAACTGTATTTTTTTGTGAAGAATCAACAACAAGTGGGACACAATCATGAATTGGAATGACATTTATTGGATATTTCAAACTTTTTTAACAAATCAAAAACTGAAAAATTGGGCGTGCAAAATTATTCAGCCCCCTTAAGTTAATACTTTGTAGCGCCACCTTTTGCTGCGATTACAGCTGTAAGTCGCTTGGGGTATGTCTCTATCAGTTTTGCACATCGAGAGACTGAAATGTTTTCCCATTCCTCCTTGCAAAACAGCTCGAGCTCAGTGAGGTTGGATGGAGAGCATTTGTGAACAGCAGTTTTCAGTTCTTTCCACAGATTCTCGATTGGATTCAGGTCTGGACTTTGACTTGTGTAAGGAAGTGCTATTTCTTATGCAGGTGACCAGCCTACTGCTATTACATTGCTATAACTGAGACAACGTATTTTCACAGTAAAACATGTTAGGTCCCATACAGGATAGCTCCCACACCCACACACACAGCACACACACATTACACACACTAACTGCCGAGGACACACAGATAAGACATACACCCACACATTGGGAGGAAGAGACAGCCTTGACTTGCAGAAACCAGCGCACACACCTAATCTCCTTTCTAGCCGAACATTGTGTGACTGAGGACAGCGCACACACCTAATCTCCTTTCTAGCCGAACATTGTGTGACAAAGAACGGGACTCAGAGGGATGACGGACGGCCCAACAGGGCCAATCCAAGAAGACTACACCTCAGCCTGAACCAACCCGAAGACCTGATCTTCTAGAATCAACCTACTTTCTGTTCTGTATATGACACATGTGCAAACTGTTAGCGGGGCTTCTTTTCTGCTGGTTCCTCATGAGCTAACAGAAGGGCCCGTGTTCACGCTGTACCAGATATCTTTACTCATAATTAAACTGTCGCTTGTCATACAATTTACCACTTTGTCTGAATCGATCCTTGACCGACTCACCCGTCTACATATCCCATTATCAACACTTGGCCATTCTAACACCTGGATATGTTTATTTTTGAACCATTCCATTGTAGATTTTGCTTTATGTTTTGGATCATTGTCTTGTTGGAAGACAAATCTCCGTCCCAGTCTCAGGTCTTTTGCAGACTCCATCAGGTTTTCTTCCAGAATGGTCCTGTATTTGGCTCCATCCATCTTCCCATCAATTTTAACCATCTTCCCTGTCCCTGCTGAAGAAAAGCAGGCCCAAACCATGATGCTGCCACCACCATGTTTGACAGTGGGGATGGTGTGTTCAGCTGTGTTGCTTTTACGCCAAACATAACGTTTTGCATTGTTGCCAAAAGTTCAATTTTGGTTTCATCTGACCAGAGCACCTTCTTCCACATGTTTGGTGTGTCTCCCAGGTGGCTTGTGGCAAACTTTAAACAACACTTTTTATGGATATCTTTAAGAAATGGCTTTCTTCTTGCCACTCTTCCATAAAGGCCAGATTTGTAAAATATACGACTGATTTGTTGTCCTATGGACAGAGTCTCCCACCTCAGCTGTAGATCTCTGCAGTTCATCCAGAGTGATCATGGGCTTCTTGGCTGCATCTCTGATCAGTCTTCTCCTTGTATGAGCTGAAAGTTTAGAGGGACGGCCAGGTCTTGGTAGATTTGCAGTGGTCGGATACTCCTTCCATTTCAATATTATCGCTTTCACAGTGCTCCTTGGGATGTTTAAAGCTTGGGAAATCTTTTTGTATCCAAATCCGGCTTTAAAATTCTTCACAACAGTATCTCGGACCTGCCTGGTGTGTTCCTTGTTCTTCATGATGCTCTCTGCGCTTTTGACGGACCTCTGAGACTATCACAGTGCAGGTGCATTTATACGGAGACTTGATTACACACAGGTGGATTGTATTTATCATCATTAGTCATTTAGGTCAACATTGGATCATTCAGAGATCCTCACTGAACTTCTGGAGAGAGTTTGCTGCACTGAAAGTAAAGGGGCTGAATAATTTTGCAAGCCCAATTTTTCAGTTTTTGATTTGTTAAAAAAGTTTGAAATATCCAATAAATGTCGTTCCACTTCATGATTGTGTCCCACTTGTTGTTGATTCTTCACAAAGAAATACAGTTTTATATCTTTATGTTTGAAGCCTGAAATGTGGCAAAAGGTCGCAAAGTTCAAGGGGGCCAAATACTTTCGCAAGGCACTGTATAACTATTTTGACCAGAAAGGTGATTTTGAACATTTATTTGAGTATTCAACATTACGATAAATTATTTTGGGGGGGGATTACGCAGATTACATTATATGAAGGTATCTTTACTTTTACTAAAGTATGAAAATTGGGTACTTTTCCCACCACATGACATATAAAATACATACAATGGGCTTCAGCCCCGGTAAGCCTCTGCATTGCCCCGGTAAGCCCCTGCATTACTCCGGACCTGCTTTAGAGAATGCTAATGCTCAGTTAGACACATCTCAGCAACATAAAAGCTGTTAGTATTTCAACCCCACAAAATTTGCATCAAAGCTGAACTGAAATCTTATCAGAAACATGTTGGGTCGTTTTCACAGAAAAATATTTCACAAGTGTTTGGGGGAGAGATCTTCCCGGTCCCTAAATGTCTTTGCGCCATGAAAGAAGCAGAGATGACAGAGAAAACTTTACCAATGTCAACTAGATTAAAGCATCAATTTATGGCATTCTGGTGAGCAAGGGTTCATTTAGTCTTCTAGGACAACATATGACAGAAGTGAAGCTGCATGTATCTAATTATAGACGAGTTGACTTACAAATAGCCTACCAAAATGTCTGAATTTATAAGCAGAAACATATCTAAATCCCACAAAATATATCCTGCACCCGCTGTCAAAAAATCATTTATTAGCCTGCATGGTCAATCCATACAGCATTTAATGTGTTGCGGCCTCTGCAGAAGGAAGAACATTCATACTTCTTGTGCTTCTCTGAACAGAGCAGAACTGTTGTGAAGGAATAAGTCAAGTAAGTAGGTTTCAGGACCTTCTGCCCCCAACTACCGTCAACCAATCATGTCAATGCGGAGCTACACAGAGCCCTCCGCATTGTTACAAAATGTGGGTGGTTTAAGGCGATGCGGTACAGAGCTCGATTTGGCCTGTCACAAGTCTCCGGAGGCTTCGAACGTGAGTTACACCTTCCATACTGAGCCACCGGACCACATTGCCAGATCAAGCATAAATTGCCTCAGATTTGCATTTTATCACATATCGTCAGACGGTCGTGGATTGCTTATTAGCAATTGCGGGCGGAACAAACAGCTGACCCGCTCACCACTAGTAGGCGCCCACTCCACCAGGGGTCTGGTGGCATCTTGGGCAGAGATATTTGTGGCGAGTTGGCCATCACCACACATTTTTATGAGGTTTGATTGCTTGGATGTCACTACCCCCAGTGTAGCCTGCTGCCCACAGTGTGTTTATGGCTGGGGCAGCAGATTGAACAATACCCGGGTACTGCAGGTTTTCCTGTCCAGTTGCAACTCTGGGTGGTCTGCCATGGGCCATTTTGGTTGGTGTCTGCTGAGGTCGTCTTGCGACGTGATGTCATGTACCCATTGCAGTGTTGTACAGAGCTGAAAGGGAACGAAGTTATGACCAACTACGGTTCCCTGAAGGGCAGAAACAAGGTACAACTCCTGTTCGGACTGTGCCGCCAGTTCTGGGCTCGGTGAAGAGGTACTGAATTGAAGGAATTAATCCGTATCTCGGGTTAATCACCTGTGTAAAACAGGGCTTCCGGTGAGGCACAGTGTTCATTGGCTTTGTCAGGCGTGATTCGTTTGTTCTTCAAAATAGGGCGATATTTAAGATAAATAAAATATAGAATGACACAGCTGTAAAACATTATCCTAAATATAAACCATACATTTAGTGAATACCATTGGTGTTTAATATGATGGTTTCAGTATGAAATATCCCCTTAAATTTTATTTAAACAATATGGACAATAAAAAAGACATACTATATATGAATACATTTTTTAAGTTATTCAAGTGTAAATTACCAACAAGTTACTATAGATTGCCATCGATATTTTTGTTAATTACCAAAATGACTGCAGATTCCGGTAACTTTGCAACCCTAGTCATAACTGTACGATACAAAACACCACTCTCTTTTACCTTCATTTAGTAAAGAGACTCCCTTTAATTTGGAACGAGGCAGAGAGATTGAGAGCCAGAGTGAGAGAGACAGCAAATCTCAATCTATGGATTTGTCCTTTCAGAGTGCCCACATGTTTGATTAGATTAGACTGCAAAAAACTGTCTGGAGGGAGAGGAGGGAGGAGAGGAGGAGAGATGAGAGGAGGGAGAGAAGATGAGGGAGGAAAGCGTGCTAGACATTCTCTCAACAGGATTGCCTGAAACCAACATAGGTGTAGCGGGGAGAAATGGAGTGCCACTGTCCCTCATTAGTGACAGGGGTCTTAGGCTTCACCCCTATGGTAAAATGGACAGAATACAGCACAGAGCTGCTGAACGGCAAACTATAGGTTTTCTTAGTCTGAGAAGAAGTGTTGGTTACCTCTTTATAAGGATCTGATCACATCTCTACTTCTGTTAGTCCAAGTTATATTGAGAAATCTTTCATTTGACTAATATACAGTTGAAGTCGGAAGTTTACATACACTTAGGTCGGAGTCATTAAAACTCATTGTTCAATCACTCCACAAATGTCTTGTTAATAAACTATAGTTTTGGCAAGTCAGTTAGGACATCTACTTTGTGCATGACACAAGTCATTTTTCCAACAATTGTTTACAGACAGATTATTTCACTTCATCACTGTATCACAATTCCAATAGGTCAGAAGTTTACATACACCAAATAAAATGTATTTGTCACATACACATGGTTAGCAGATGTTAATGCGAGTGTAGCGAAATGCTTGTGCTTCTAGTTCCGACAATGCAGTAATAACCAACGAGTAATCTAACCTAACAATTACAAAACTACTACCTTATACACACAAGTGTAAAGGGATAAAGAATATGTACATAAAGATACAGTATATGAATGAGTGATGGTACAGAACGGCATAGGCAAGATGCAATATATGGTATCGAGTACAGTATATACACATGAGATGAGTAATGTAAGGTATGTAAACAAAAGTGACATAGTTTAAAGTGGCTAGTGATACATGTATTACATAAAGATGCAGTAGATGATATAGAGTACAGTATATACATATACATATGAGATGAGTAATGTAGGGTATGTAAACATTATATTAAGTAGCATTGTTTAAAGTGGCTAGTGATATATTTTACATCAATTAGTTGACTGTGCCTTTAAACAGCTTGGAAAATTCCAGAAAATCATGTCATGGCTTTAGAAGCTTCTGATCGCCTAATTGACATAAATTGAATCAATTGGAGGTGTACCTGTGGATGTATTTCAAGGTCTACCTTCAAACTCAGTGCCTCTGCTTGACATCATTGGAAAATCAAAAGAAATCAGCCAAAACAATTGTAGACCTCCACAAGTCTGGTTCATCCTTGGGAGCAATTTCCAAACGCAAGGAGGTACCACGTTCACCTCTACAAACAATAGTGTGCAAGTATAAACACCATGGAGCCACGCAGCCGTCATACCGCTCAGGAAGGAGACACGTTCTGTCTCCTAGCAGCCCTCCTAGAGATGAACATACTTTGGTGCAAAAAGTGCAATTAAATCGCAGAACAACAGCAAAGGACCTTGTGACAATGCTGAAGTAAACAGGTACAAAAGTATCTATATCCACAGTAAAACGAGTCCTATATCGACATAACCTGAAAGGCCGCTCAGCAAGGAAGAAACCACTGCTCCAAAACCAACATAAAAAAGCCAGACTACGGTTCACAACTGCACATGGTGACAAAGATCGTACTTTTTGGAGAAATGTCCTCTGGTCTGATGAAATAAAAATATAACTGTTTTGCCATAATGACCATCGTTCTGTTTGGAGGAAAAAGGGGGAGGCTTGCAAGCCGAAAGAACACCATCCCAACCGTGAAGCACAGGGGTGGCAGCATCATGTTGTGGTGGTACTTTGCAGCAGGAGGGACTGGCACTCTTCACAAAATAGATGGCATCATGAGGATGGAAATTATGTGGATATATTGAAGCAACGTCTCAAGACATCAGTCAGGGTGTTAAAGCTTGGTCGCAAATGGGTCTTCCAAATGGACAATGACCCCAAGCATACTTCCAAAATGGCCTAAGGACAACAAAGTCAAGGTATTGGAGGGGTCATCACAAAGCCCTGACCTCAATCCTGTAGAAAATATGTGGGCAGAACTGAAAAAGTGTGTGCGAGCAAGGAGGCCTACAAACCTGACTCAGTTACACCAGCTCTGTCAGGAGGAATGGGCCAAAATTCACCCAACTTATTGTGGGAAGCTTAAACTTCTGACCCACTGGGAATGTGATGAAAGAAATAAAAGCTGAAATAAATCACTCTCCCTACTATTATTCTGACATTTCACATTCTTAAAATAAAGTGGTGATCCTAACTGACCTAAAACAGGGATTTTTTACTAGGATTAAATGTCAGGAATTGTGAAAAACTGAGTTTAAATGTATTTGGCTAAGCTGTATGTAAACCTCCGACTTCAACTGTAATTTCTGTGGGTGGACCATGGAAAATCATGTGGAATCTGGAACTGTTCCAGCCATTCTTCCTCCCAATCAATCAATTAATTAATCAACAAATCAATCACCTGGTACACCAGGTTACAACCTTTGACCTCCACCTACCTGAAGAGCAGCAGAATCACCACAGCGATGGACAGGAAGAACAGGGAGGTGCCGTAGCCAATGGAGTAGATCAGCTTCACCGTGGCAAAGTATGACTCCTGCATGGTTTTCACATACAGAGAAGTAGACGTCACAGTTTCAGAGTAGCAGTGCTGATCTAGGACCAGGTCTGACCGTGTGCCCTATCCATATAAATGTTATTCATTATGAACTAAAAGGCCAAACTGATCCTATACCAGCATTACAACTTTGACTGTAAATATGGGCCCAGTTTCCTGCAAAAGTTGGCATTTATAAAAAACTTAACTTGTCCTTACCTCCACGCAAACTGTAGAGCTTGTGTACGTACATTTTCTTGTGGTCTAGGTATTATGTGGCAAGGAGACAAGTAAATATTTTGTGCAAATGTGGGATATGATGACAGGCTTATCGAGAAAGAAAGATTTAAAAAACGGGAAAACAAAATGCATGTGTTTACCGTTAGTAAGAAATGCAAAAATGCGTTTTATTTTTGGAGTTAAACGAATTCGACTTAGAAATCTATTTCCTTTTTCTTTTGTTTTCATAACCACTGCAGAATACTTTTCTCACCTTTTCTGGCTGGGATGGGTTCATATTCCCGAAGTACCCATATAACAAATTACCATGCGCATCTCTCATTTAATTGTCCATAACAATTGTCCATAGTTTTTTATTTCAGAAACTGTCACAGTCCTTTGCCAAATACAGTATAAGTGGTTGCGCAAGATTAAAACATTCTGCCAACATCTCCAAAAACATTTGATCAAATGTGCCATTGCTCTTAGTTTAAATATTACTATGGCCTAAATCCAATAGTTTCAAATTATACCGCAAATAAAGGGAGTTATTGTCACCATAAAAGGTGAATGGAGGAAGAGTTATAATGCTTGCTCAAGCACGCACAGTATTAGGATGGATCTTACTGATAACGGGCATGCAAATGTGATGCACCATGTTTAAAAAATCTCAATATTTTGAGACGTTCGTATCCTTTTCAGAAATTGTGCACTCAGATATGTAGTGTGACATGAACAAAACATTTGTAAATGAGGCCTCAGGCCTCTCATAGTATGAGTGCTGATCTAGGATCAACTCTGCCTTTTAGATCATAATGAACATAATTGTATGGACAGGCGGACTTGATTCTAGATCAGTAGTCCTTCTCTGAGACATGTAAACCCTGCTAAATGTCTCTTAATCATATCATTATTCATGACTCATACAAGGGATTCGTCATAACATACTCCGCTCATGTCTACCGAACCAAAACTAGGCTATTCATGGTTGCCAATCACATCGTGTCTTCATGGAACATGGCTGAGTTTTCAACCGTGGTACTGATTATGTGAAGATACAAAAATCCAAGCCAAATCCTCTAGTCTGGTTTACAGGAATGATCCACTAGACAAACATAATACAACTAAATATCCAACCTCACTCTTTAAAAAAGGATAGAAATGTATTTATTACTAAGCTATAAAATTCTACACAATTGAGTGACATTTAGATATGGATAGACTCCCCAAATCGTTATTGTTCCAAATAACTATATCCTTCCAAAATTGAAATTACATGGTCATTATATTCCGTTGAAATCAAATTCCAATAAATATATACAAATGAGAGACAATTACATATGAATAGACTCTCCAAATTGTTATCAGTCGGTCGCTGAAATGACGGGTATAGTTCACTTAAATTGACTACTCAATCAGTAGTGAGAAAGCTAATATATACATTTAACAATGGATACTCAACCATCCGCCAACAACCCCTTCATTCGTTTTTATGTGTGCCATAATTGCACTTGATTCCAACATAGATTTACAGTACAGACGAATGTAAGTCTGCCCTTCAACAGACTTCCCAACAGCAGGAAGCAATTTCATAAGGTAAAATTTAGCATTTTTCAATTCAACTGTCTGCAACAGATGATTGTTGATTGCTTTTCTGGTGTCCAAACTGTCAATCCTGTCCACTAATATCATTTATGAAACACTCAAATGTCTATCCATTTCCTCCAAGGACCAAATTAAGTCAGGGCTAAGGTTGCAAAGGGAGTGTATATTACTGGAAACTTTTTAAGTTTACCAGTAAAATACCAGAATTTTGGTAACTTTCAAGGATGTTATGTAATCTATCACAAGATATCTAGTAGCCCTGTTGGGTGCTTCAGAATATCACCGCTGTGGTGTCATTATCTCTGGCCCTCTGTCTGTCCATAATCACATGTCAAATATAAAACAGAAATAATTATCCTACATATAAACCAACTTAGTTGAATACCATTGGTGTTTTAGTATGAGAGTTTCAGTATGAAATATCCTTCCTATTTTTATTTACACACTTTTACTTATTTTACTATGTCAATATGTATTTGTTGTGACTGTTTTGACGTCATGAGTTGCAGAGGTTAAAAGAAATAATTATTCCAAATAATTCCATTGTTGATTCAATGCTTTCTTTTTAATTAATTAGGCTATTTTCTCTTAAACCATATTGTCTATCTACAAATACATGAATTATATATATGAATACATATTTTTAAGTTATTCAAGTATAAATTACCAAAGTTACAATAGACTGCTATAGATTTTCTGTTAATTGCCTAAATTACTGAAGATTCCAGTAACTTTGCTACATTACCGGTAGCTTTGCAACCCAAGTCAGGGCTCACTTCCCTTAGTAAACAGTAGGAATCAAGCTAGGGAGATTGTAGTCCATGACTATGGGTAAAATGTTCTTGCATGCTCCTATGAATTATTTCAGATCAACATGCATTTGGCATTGTTTCAAACCAAATACTGTCAAAACACATTGATACAGCCGCAGTTCAGTCGATTGCATTGACAGACCACAGCTGTAAAGCTATTGTTAGTAAAAACAGTACACTGCGGATGCTCATGATGACCCCCTGACCTTATCACATGACCCTTCTCTCTCTCTCACCTCTGGAATGTGAATGTTGTCATCCACACTACAGGCTATGTGGTACGGGGGGAAGGGTTGAGACCATCCGTTGCTAGTGCAGTTTCGGCTGACTAAACCTGCTGAGGTAGAGGTCAAAGGTTAGGAGTCACCTGTGATGAGAAACAGAAGCACTATGAGGGGCTGGACTACGGGCTGTCAGTCACTGCGACTGACAGGGATTGGAAGCCAGTGGAAAACGGACAGAGAGAGAATTACTGTAAAAGAGTAAAGCATAACATAGTACCTGTATGTCATTGTATATTATATGTATACTTTATACAGTACATCATGGTATCTCCACCCACACACACGTTCCCCCCTGCCCTTTACTGTGACAAATGTCAACTGCACCTGTGTTATTCCCAAAAAGAGAGAAGACAGCAGGGCAGGCCATGTGGAATGTCTCCCCAACCGCAGCATATGGCCAACACACCACAGAGTCCCAGTACGCTAGACAACCTTCAGGAGAGAGTGAGAATAAGAGAGGGAGAGAGACAGAGTCAGAGAGGGAAGGATAGAGCGCGAAAGAGAAACAGATGAGAGAGACAGCAAGAAAGAGACAGCGATAAAGGTGATGTAAAGTCTTACATTTCTGTAAGAAAAAGGTACAGTATGTTACCATGAATTCCAAAGCAACTTTGTTTTAGCAGTACATTACTGTAAATGTACAGTGATCAGTGGTGGCTGCTGAGTGGAGGATGGCATCAACACACATGGAAACCATGTGTTCAATGTATTTGATACAATTCCACTTATTCCGCTCCAGCCATTCCCACGAGCCCATCCTCCCCAATTAAGGTGCCCCCAACATCCTGCGACAGTGACGTAATGTAAAAGTTTATTCGGGAATTTACGGTAACATGCTGTATCTTTGTACTGGCTGCCAGTAAGTTACCATAAAAACAACAGGATTTTTTTCAGTGTACTTAATCGAAACCTAAACACAATACCAAGAATTGAATCTTGCTATAAATTACATACATACAGTTGAAGTCGGAAGTTTACATACACCTTAGCCAAATACATTAAAATTCAGTTTTTCACAATTCCTGACATTTAATCCTAGTAAATATTCCCTGTCTTAGGTCAGTTGGTATGACCACTTTATTTTTAGAATGTGAAATGTCAGAATAATAGTAGAGAGAATTATTTATTTCAGCTTTTATTTCTTTCATCACATTCCCAGTGGGTCAGAATTTTACATACACTCAATCAGTATTTGGTAACATTTCCTTTAAATTGTTTAACTTGGGTCAAACGTTTTGGGTAGCCTTCCACAAGTTTCCCACAATAATTTGGGTGAATTTTGGCCCATTCCTCCTGACATAATTGGTGTAACTGAGTCAGGTTTGTAGGCCTCCTTGCTCGCACACACTTTTTCATCCCAACAAATGTTCTACAAGTTTGAGGTCAGGGCTTTGTGATGGCCACTCCAAAACCTTGACTTTGTTGTCCTTAAGCCATTTTGCCACAACTTTGGAAGTATGCTTGGGGTCCTTGTCTATTTGGAAGACCCATTTGCGACCAAGCTTTAACTTCCTGACTGATGTCTTGAGATGTGGCTTCAATATATCCACATAATTTTCCGGCCTCATGATGCTATCTATTTTGTGAAGTGCACCAGTCCCTCCTGTAGCAAAGCACCCCCACAACATGATGCTGCCACCCCTGTGCTTCACTGTTGGGATGGTGTTCTTCGGCTTGCTAGCCTTCCCCTTTTTCCTCCAAACATAACGATGGTCATTATGGCCAAACAGTTCTATTTTATTTCTTCAGACCAGAGGACATTTCTCCATGTTCAGTTGCAAACCGTAGCCTGGCTTTTTTTGTGGCGGTTTTGGAGCAGTGACTTCTTCCTTGCTGAGCGGCCTTTCAAGTTATGTCGATATAGGACGCATTTTACTGTGGATATAGATACTTTTGTACCCGTTTCCTCCAGCATCTTCACAAGGTCCTTTGCTGTTGTTCTGGGATTGATTTGCACTTTTTGTACCAAAGTACGTTCATCTCTAGGAGACAGAACACATCTCCTTCCTGAGCTGTATGATGGCTGCGTGGTCCCATGGTGTTTGTACAGGTGAACGTGTTACTTTCAGGCATTTGGAAATTGCTCCCAAGGATGAACCAGACTAGTGGAGGTCTACAATTGTTTTTCTGAGGTCTTGGCTGATTACTTTTAGTTTTCCCATGATGTCAAGCAAAGAGGCACTGAGTTTGAAGGTAGGCCTTGAAATACATCCACAGGTACACCTCCAATTGACTCAAATTATGTCAATAGTCTATCAGAAGCTTCTAAAGCCATGACATCATTTTCTGGAATTCTCCAAGCTGTTTAAAGGCACAGTCAGTGTATATAGTGTATATAAACTTCTGACCCACTGGAATTGTGATACAGTGAATTATAAGTGAAATAATATGTCTGTAAACAATTGTTGGAAAAATTACTTGTGTCATGCACAAAGTAGATGTCCTAACCGACTTGCCAAAACTATAGTCTGTTAACAAGAAATGCGTGGAGTGGTAGAAAAACTAGTTTTAATGACTCCAACCTAAGTGTATGTAAACTTCCGACTACAACTGTATCTTACGTCCTCTCTTTTGATAAATCATAATGCATGTACTACTTTTCCACTACGATAGTTTTCCCCTCTGAACCTGTCCTTTCCGCAAATGATTATCTGCAAACCATTTATTCAATGGCGGACTCTCACGTTTAGATGTGAACATATATCATATTATGACAATCTATACTCGAGATCTAATCTATAAGCCGGAAACTGGAGTGAGAAAGCGTAATGGGTGATTCTAGGAGGATATTGTCAGATACCTAGCATACTGTGGTTCTGCAATGCATCGAAGTTGAAAAGTACTGTACTGTTTTCAACTGTACTGTGGTTCTGCTCTGCAATGTACCGAAGACAACGCCGCTCCTCCCTCTCCAGCTGAAAGATGTACTCGCAGTCTGGGTGCAGACTCGACAGAACCTGGCGAGAAAGGGGGCAGGGGGGGGGGCGGGGGTCAGAGACAGGCAGACAAACAGAGAGCAAGAGAGAAACAGTGAAAGAGAGAGAGGGGGGGGGGGGGGGGGGACTACTATTGGAACAAAAATGTAAACCATGGAGAAAAAACAAATAATTCTCACCATAAGTGTATGGAAGAACAAAGTCTCCCTCCAGCAATCCACCTAGCCAGGCTAGGCCTGATTGGCTAAATGGGTGTTACGTGACTATATTCAGGCGAGAGTTCCATCAGGCCCCCTAGCAACATGCCTAGCAACAGAGATATGAACTGCCCTCTACTGAAAGACAAGAGTCAGGATCTGGGGGATGGTAATCTACTTGATGCAACCTGGGTTCACAAAGTTTCTGTCTCCAAGACAGGCTGAGGGAGTAGGGTTTTCTACAGCCGCCCCAACATATAAATAGTACATTTGCAACTCTGTGAAACCAGCGTACCTGTCTTGTTGTCTAGCAAAGGAATTTGTGGAAGGTACAGTACTACGCAGCGCACAGACCACCACGCGCAATCAACTTAGTCGAGATACGTTGAGTTTCCTTGTAGGCCTATTTTCCAGTGAAAATGTATAAATACCGTATACAGGGGTATTTCAGGGGAAGCAACAGGATGGTTTTTCAATGCCATCATTTCTTTGAAGTGTTTCAATACATTTGAATATTTGCAGCTACTTTTTAAGAGGTTAATACCTGCAGTCAACCTGTGCAATACATTAGGAAAAAAAGTGGATTGCGTTATTCAAGTCATATGTCACATTATTTTACATTATGAAACTTACCGTAGTTCCTCAGAACAGTTGAGCATGTCACGTTTGTTTGTAAATAGCACAACGGGAGAAAGCAGGAGCTGGCGAGTCCATAGCCTTCAATATCTATCAGTGAGTCTCTGTTGTGCAGAGCACATGAGGTGATGAAGATACACTTGTATGCAATTCACTACTAAATGTTTACCCTCAGATATCTAATAATGGCTTTCTGCCAGAAGTCAAAGAGCTCTGGATTTAACTGTCTTTGCAATGAGTTATTTTCGTTTTTTGCTCGTCAGCATTTAGCTAACAGCGTCTATGTGATTTCGCTATTAGTTTGTGCAAATTTATTTAGCATTCTGGTAATAAGGGGCCCAATGGGCTTTCTTGCATTTTTAGCGCCCCTTGTGTGCAATGCCGGTAATATTGTAAATCTCGAGCGTACTGTATAGCCTAATCCCTGTTTCTGTTTGAGTCTTTTGTTAAATGTGAAACAATGTCAAATAAAATAGTTATTATAACATGCTTCATAAACAACAGGTGTAGACTAGCAGATTACAATAAAAAATAATAACACGAGGACTAAATAAATACACAATGAGCAATGATACAGTAGCTTGGCTATATACGAGCCGATAGGCAGAGGTGCGATAGACGATAGACAGGATAGATAGACACTAGTAGCAGCGTATTTAATGTATGGAAGTGTGTGTGTGGCGAATGTGTGCCTGTGTATACGTGTTGTGTGAGTGACTGTGTGTGTATGATTTGGAGTGTAAGTATGTGTGGGTAGAGTCCCTTGTGTGTGCATCCGTTTCCTGTAGTCCACGATCAGCTCATTTGTCTTGCCAACGTTGAGGGAGAGGTTGTTGTCCCGGCACCACACTGCCAGGTGTCTGACCTCCTTCCTATAGCATGTCTCGTCATCATTGGTGATCAGGCCTACTACCACTGTCGTGTCATCAGCAAACTTGATGAGGGTGTTGGAGGTGTGCACGGCCACGCAGTCGTGGGTGAACAGGGGGTACAGGAGGGGAATAGGCACACTTGAGAGGCCTCTGTGTTGAGGGTCAGCGTGGCGGATGTGTTTGGACTACCCTCACCAACTGGGGGCAGCCCATCAAGAAGCCAGGATCCAGGTGCAGAGGGAGGCGTTCAGTCCCAGGGTCCTTAGCTTAGTGATGGGCTTGGATGACACTATGGTGTTGAATGCTGAGCTGTATTCACTGAACAGCATTCTCATGTAGGTGTTCCTTTTGTCCAGGTGTGAAAGGTCAGTGTGGAGTGCAATAGAGATTGCGTCATCTGTGGATCAGTTTGTGCCATATGCAAATTGTAGTGGTTCCAGGATTTCTGGGATGATGGTGTTGATGTGAGCCATAACCAGCCTTTCAAAGCATTTCATGGATACAGATGTGAGTGCTATGGGTGGTAGTCATTTAGACAGATTACCTTGGCGTCCTTGGCACAGGGACTATGGTGGTCTGCTTGAAACATGTAGGTATTACAGACTGGGCCTGGGAGAGGTTGAAAATGTCAGTGAAGTCCTTGCCAGCTAGTCAGCGCATGCTCTGAGTATGCGTTCTGGTAATCTGTCTGGCCCTGCGGCCTTATGAATATTAACCTGCTGAAAAAGGTCTTACTCGCATTGGCTACGGAGATTACACAGTCGTCTGGAACAGCTGGTGCTCTCTGACATGGTTCAGTGTTGCTTGCCTCGAAGCGAGCATAGAAGGCATTTAACTTGTCTGGTAGGCTTGCGTCACTGGGTAGCTCTTGGCTGGGTTTCCCTTTGTAATCCATGATAGTTTGCAAGCCCTGCCAAATCCAACGAGAGTCAGAGCCTGTGTAGTAGATTTCGATCTTTGTTCTGTATTGACTCTTTGCCTGTTTGATGATTCATCGGAGGGCATAGCGGGATTTCTTGTAAATGGATTAGTGTCCCACTCCTTGAATGCGGCAGCTCTAGCTTCTAGCTCAGTGCGGATGTTGACTGTAATCCATGGCTTCTGGTTGGGATATGTACATACCATTAATGTGGGGACGACGTCATCAATGCACTTATTAATGAAGACGGTGACTGATGTGGTAAACACTGGCTAGCGAAACAGTCCTGTAGCTTAGCATCTACTTCATCGGACCACTTCCATCTTGAACACTTCACTGGCACTTCCTGTTTGAGTTGTTGCTTCTAATCAGTAACCAGGAGGATAGATTTATGGTCATAGGGCGAGAGTGAAGTAAATGTGATCTCAAGTTATTTTTCCTCTGGTTGCACAGGTGACATGCTGGTAGAAATTAGGTGAAATGGATTTAATTTTTCTTGCATTAAAATCCCAGGACACTAGGAGCGGCGCTTCTGGATGAGCATTTTCTTGTTTGTTTATAGCTCGTTGAGTGTGGTCTTAGTGCTAGCATCAGCTTGTGGTGGTATATAGACAGCTTCCAGTCCTGGTCCAGTCCTGTTGTGTCTGTTTGCTGTTTTTCATTAAAGCCTTCCCGTGCATGCATGGCTGTGTGTCCCCAGTTTCCGCCCTGTGAAAGTCAATGGCTGTAGGGCACTGGCGGAGATGGAAGTCCCGCCGCCCCATGTCGCCACCCCTTCAGTAGCATGGATGGAGTGGGCAGTAAAGAGCTAGGTGCTCACCGTATCTGCGAGGCTGGGCTGGGCTGGGCTGTCCAGCAGGAGTCAGGGCGGTCCATGCCCGTGCTGAAGGAGATGTCCAGGCTGGGGGAGGAGGCCATCCCACGGCATCCCACGGCCAGGTATCCTTGGAATGAACAGGGAAAGAGAGCTGGTCAGATGGTGGCTCTCCCATGGGGGCTGGATGTTCATCCAGGTCTGTAACTGGAGGCAGGCCCAGATCTGGTCTGGCCTGTGGATCCAGGGCTGGATCAGGCAGTGTGGCAGGGACAGGGCTGGACACCAGACCCAGTGCTGGTTGTGGGTCTAGCAGTGATATGTCCTCAGGGTTTGGTGAAGGTGATGAACCTAGGACTGATGCTGGGTAAGCTGATGAGCCAAGGACAGGAACAGGCTTCAGACACAAGCCTGGTGCTGGGTCGGCCAATGAAGATGGTCTGTCGACGGGAGTGGATTGCTGGACCAGGACTGGAACCAGGTCAGCCGGTGTGTTCGGGACAGGGCATCGGACCCAGGGCTGGTGCTGGGTCTGACAATGGGCCCAGGTCCAGGCTGAACCAGTCCTCCAGGACGGTAGTGGACATCGGGACCACTTGTGGTGGCACCGGCTGGGGTGCGGAGTGGAGCTCTGCCTGCTGCTGGGACAGCTCAGCCCTCTGTGGCAGTCGCTGGTCTGGCAGCACCACTGGTATCGGGTTAGCTGGCTGAAGCGTGTTGGACAGCATGATTTTGTGCAGCGCTGGCGACTGCTCGGCTGATTCAAGGACTGGCAACTGCAGCCATGGAGGCCAGGTTGGTTCCGATGCAGGCCTTGGCATTTGAATAGATGCCAGCTGAAGCATTGGTATTGGGGGCAGCACTGGCTCCACCTCTGGAGGCTGCTGGGCTGACTGGCGAGCTGGGAGCTGCATTGTTGGCTGGACATACAGTAGTCCTGGTGGTTGCCTGATGAGCCGAAGGCTGGCGAGGGCACTGGCTGGAGAAACTCCTGGGGCACTGGAGTCCGGGTGGCCTCTAAACTGGCCGGCGGGCCGGTTGCCTCCCAACACGTGTGAATGGCGCCTGGACCAGTGGCCGAAAAGGTGGCTCTCATATGAGATAAAAAGCACAGAAATCTAGTTAACATTAACCAGGTTTCCATCCATCCTTTTTATGCGAGTAAAGTAAGTTGGATAAAAAATGTCACAACGGGCCAGATGGAAACTGCAAATTTGTCTGTAAACTTCCCAAATGTTGGCAAAACAAAATACGCTAGACAAGGTGGGATCCTTTTGTGTCCGTAAAATTCATTATGCGAGAAATAGCGTTGGAAACACCTTTATGCTCAAATATTGATATAATAACCATTATATCGAAGTAAATTTGGAATCACGCGATGATATGTTGCGTGGTCCTCCCAATACGACTTCAGAAAGGATGACGTTTATTAGGCTACAGAATAAATAAGTTATGATGAACTTCACACTGTGGTGAATGTGCACCAGTGAGCTGCTTTCCATAAATATCTAGTCTTACTCTAGTCACATGATGATCGATGCTTGGCTGCTGCTTGACAAATAATAGGAACCTCATCATAAAGGCCCAGGTAGCCTACCCGGACTGTATCTGCCAGCTGTTGGCTAAAGAGTACAAAGACCAGAGAGGACACATTCGCTAAATAATGCCATTTTTTTGTGACAAAATGATCAGTAGAGTTCAAAATGTGATGGAAACCCATTTATTTTTTATGTTGCATTTTTATGTGCACTACACAATCACACACAGCTTTTTATCAGCAACAAGTCAATTTGATTGAAACACATCTCCCCTGGGAAAATGTGTATACTGTTTTTCAACCTGGACTCAGGGGTAGGCCAAACATAGTAAATGTTAATGCGGACCACACAAGTTAGTATGGTAAGTATTCATTTGTTGATGTCCATTCCCAAGGATGATATGTTACGAATTCCAATTTGGTGTTCCTAACGCTAGCTGGGTGGCTAATGGTAACATTAAATAGGTGGCTAACGTTAGCTAGGCTAAGGGTTAGGGGTTAAGGTTAGGGTTAAGGTTAGCTAGCATGCAAAGTAGCGACAAAGTAATAAGTAGTTGCTAATTTGCAAAAATGCTAAAGTTGTCCCTGATGGAATTCGAACACGCAAACCTGACCAATCACCCTACTTTTGTTTTGTCTTAAGAAATCATCTGTCTTATGTAAACATACCAAACGTAACATATCATACCAATTTGAGTGTCCCGGATTTACAGTGCCTTGCGAAAGTATTCGGCCCCCTTGAACTTTGCGACCTTTTGCAACATTTCAGGCTTCAAACATAAAGATATAAAACTGTATTTTTTTGTGAAGAATCAACAACAAGTGGGACACAATCATGAAGTGGAACGACATTTATTGGATATTTCAAACTTTTTTAACAAATAAAAAACTGAAAAATTGGGCGTGCAAAATTATTCAGCCCCTTTACTTTCAGTGCAGCAAACTCTCTCCAGAAGTTCAGTGAGGATCTCTGAATGATCCAATGTTGACCTAAATGACTAATGATGATAAATACAATCCACCTGTGTGTAATCAAGTCTCCGTATAAATGCACCTGCACTGTGATAGTCTCAGAGGTCCGTCAAAAGCGCAGAGAGCATCATGAAGAACAAGGAACACACCAGGCAGGTCCGAGATACTGTCGTGAAGAAGTTTAAATCCGGATTTGGATACAAAAATATTTCCCAAGCTTTAAACATCCCAAGGAGCACTGTGCAAGCGATAATATTGAAATGGAAGGAGTATCCGACCACTGCAAATCTACCAAGACCTGGCCGTCCCTCTAAAACTTTCAGCTCATACAAGGAGAAGACTGATCAGAGAGGCAGCCAAGAGGCCCATGATCACTCTGGATGAACTGCAGAGATCTACAGCTGAGGTGGGAGACTCTGTCCATAGGACAACAATCAGTCGTATATTGCACAAATCTGGCCTTTATGGAAGAGTGGCAAGAAGAAAGCCATTTCTTAAAGATATCCATAAAAAGTGTAGTTTAAAGTTTGCCACAAGCCACCTGGGAGACACACCAAACATGTGGAAGAAGGTGCTCTGGTCAGATGAAACCAAAATTGGACTTTTTGGCAACAATGCAAAACGTTATGTTTGGCGTAAAAGCAACACAGTTGAACACACCATCCCCACTGTCAAACATGGTGGTGGCAGCATCATGGTTTGGGCCTGCTTTTCTTCAGCAGGGACAGGGAAGATGGTTAAAATTGATGGGAAGATGGATGGAGCCAAATACAGGACCATTCTGGAAGAAAACCTGATGGAATCTGCAAAAGACCTGAGACTGGGACGGAGATTTGTCTTCCAACAAGATAATGATCCAAAACATAAAGAAAAATCTACAATGGAATGGTTCAAAAATAAACATATCCAGGTGTTAGAATGGCCAAGTCAAAGTCCAGACCTGAATCCAATCGAGAATCTGTGGAAAGAACTGAAAACTGCTGTTCACAAATGCTCTCCATCCAACCTCACTGAGCTCGAGCTGTTTTGCAAGGAGGAATGGGAAAAAATGTCAGTCTCTCGATGTGCAAAACTGATAGAGACATACCCCAAGCGACTTACAGCTGTAATCGCTGCAAAAGGTGGCGCTACAAAGTATTAACTTAAGGGGGCTGAATAATTTTGCACGCCCAATTTTTCAGTTTTTGATTTGTTAAAAAAGTTTGAAATATCCAATAAATGTCATTCCACTTCATGATTGTGTCCCACTTGTTGTTGATTCTTCACAAAAAAATACAGTTTTATATCTTTATGTTTGAAGCCTGAAATGTGGCAAAAGGTTGCAAAGTTCAAGGGGGCCGAATACTTTCGCAAGGCACTGTACATGTACTATTATTACGTCTAGTCTATGAGACCATGTTGTTTTTTTGGGGGGATTTTAGAATAATCGTATGAAAATCTGTCGCCAATTGGATGGAAACCTAGCTATTGACAGAGTCTATGTGGAAATGTTTTGAAGAGAGAGAAAGGTGAGGGGAAGGGAAGGGAGAGCGGCGATTCAAATCCATTCATTCAGTTTGCTCTAAATGCCCTATTCGTTTCAGTCATTGTCTCGCCACAATTCAATATGTACACAGGCAAAAACGTCAGAGTCCAAGAACTTTGAGCTCGACTGCTCTGAACTACCAAGTGCCTGTACCTTACAATTAGATGCTGATTATGGATGTCTGCTATAGTCTGTCTATCCGTCAATCTATGAGTCTATCTGCTACAGACTGTCCCTATACCTACACTCCTGTGTCAGATAGAAGTAGGATAATTAGATCAGTATTTGACATCAGTGGCCTTTCCCTCAGTCTGGTGTAGTCTAACAATACAGATAAGGACGTCTGGTTCCCAGAAAGGAGATTAGGGGTGAAGGATAAACATAAATTGCATTTGATTAAGGTTTCTGAGGCTTGATTACACCTGCAGGGATGATTATGTGTTAATGACTAGGGTTGCAACATTTTGGGAACTTTCGATTAAATTCCCTAGGTTTTCTAGAAATCCTGGTTCCCTGCTTCTTCCTTCATGAATTTATTGAAAGTTCCTGGAGTCTTGCAACCCTAGTAATGCCACACGCAGTTGTACCTGGATGATCAGAGATGTGGACCAGGAAGATTATTAGAACTATTATCTTCCATGTGGGCAGTACAAGATAAAACATGCTCTTTACAAGACTGAGGAGGTAAAGGGAAGAGTGTGTGTCTGTGTGTGTGTGTGAGCGCACGCGGCACGGAAGACAAGAGGTGCAACACATACAGTGCCTTCACAAAGTATTCAGACCCCTTGACTTCTACATTTTGTTACGTTACAGGCTTATTCTAAAATTGATTACATTTTTGAATAATCTACACACAATACCCCATAACGACGAAGCTAAAAATGTTTCGGTTTTTTTTTTGAAATGTTTGCTAATTTATTTTTTACAGTTAAATAATGAAATATCACATTTCCATAAGTATTAAAGCACCGTTGGCAGCGATTACAGCATCAAGTGTTCTTGGGTATGATGCTACAATCTTGGACGTTTCTTCCATCTCCACAGAGGAACTCTGGAGCTCTGTCAGAGTGACCACCTCCCTGACCAAGAGTCTTCACCCCCGATTGCTCAGTTTGGCCGGGCAGCCAGCTCTAGGAAGAGTCTTGGTGGTTCCAAACTTCTTCCATTTAAGAATGATGGAGGCCACTGTGTTCTTGGCAACCTTCAATGCTGCAGACATCTTTTGCACCCTTCCCCAGATCTGTGTCTCGGAGCTCAACAGACAATTTCTTCAACCTCAAGGCTTGGTTTTTGCTCTGACATGCACTGTCAACTGTGGGACCTTATACTGTTTTCACTTTGTCATTATGGGGTATTGTGTGTAGATTGCTGAGGAACATTTTTTATTTAATACATTTTAGAATAAAGCCGTAACGTAACAAAATGTGGAAAAAGGAAGGGGTCTGAATACTTTCCGAAGGCACTGTACATACAGTATATGCAGTCTCTTCCATTTTCAATTCACTTCCATTTTTATTATGTTAGAGTATGTTTGTGGATTTGTTAGTCTAATATGTTGTGCTTGTGTGGATTGACATACTTATTCTTCACTTTTAATCAAAGAAGGAAAAGAGAACAACAGACCATGCCAGAAAGGAAGTTGTTAGTAGGGCCAAGCAATAATTTTCTCACGTTAATGACTATTCTGAACACAGTCACCCACAGCCACTCTCCTTGTGATGCATAGAATGAAAAGAAAAGAAAGCCCCCAAATGATTCCCATTGGTCCACCAACCCCACTCCGCCTCCCCCTGAGAACCCGGTTTTCCTCATCCACAAATATTGTCAGTCTCTTCCAATCAGAAGACGCAACTTAGTATCATTAGCATTATCATTAACAAGCGCTATGAGGTAAAAGAAAGACAAACCCTTCCGAGGGAAAACAGACAACATCTGGACTTCACACAACGATGTGGGTCCATTTCCTCAAATGGCACCTCTACAGCACTTTAAATCGATATAATAATCACAAAAAGGGCTTAAATCAAGCACAACTGTGGTTCATAGAATGTCCCAAATGGCACCCCATACATAGTGAACTATGGGCCCTGGTCAACAATAGTGCACTATATATGGAATACGGTCCCATTTGGGGTGCGACCATTGTATATGGGTGCATGTTTGATGTGATCAAAATGATGTTCATCCAGATCAATTGTTTTCAATGCTGGTGCACATCCCAACCTTAATGGGAACTGTCATATTGATGTGGAAACGATTTGGGTTAGGTTCAGCCCATGTAGTGAGAGATGTGTGTCTCTTCGGTAATGAGCTAATAAGGCTAGATATAGAGGAGGGCTGAAGAGGCATAATGGTTCTTGATTACTGCAGCATTAGTATGGAGGGGCTTACCTTAGCGCGGGGCATGATCTGAATCTTGCCACCTCTCTGCAAAATTGTGTTTTAAAAACACTCACTGTACTCGGTCTCACATCTGCTGACAACACACAGTGGCAGCGTCCCAATGTTGCCATATTCCCTATATAGTGCACTACCTTTGACCAAAAGCTGTGTACTATAAAGGGAATAGGGTGACATTTGGGACGGGCCGAGGACAATGTCTCGTCACTTTTACCAACACACACGCCTTCTCACCACTACACTCAAACACTGAATTCAATATCGAACGCTAGCCTCTTCACCGTAGATCTAAGAGGATTGGCTACATATAAGCTTTACAATAATTGCTTCTGATGGGTTGCCATTTTGCTTCCATCTATCCATTCCTCTGAGATCTACAGTGTAGGGGCTAAGGGTCCATATGGAACTGAGTAGGAGTCGCACTGTGTGTGCCTGGATCAGTGTTAGGTAGGGTTAATGTCTAGGTAATTACAATGCTCTGAGCGAGAGAAGAGAGGCGAAGCCATAGCAAAAGAGAGGCAGAAATGTGTGTTCACTCTAATATAGCTAGTGGCATAGTCATTTTAACGGAAATAAGCTCAGGGTTTATGTTAATGTCTGTAAGATACGCAGGTCATACAGTCGGCCATGTTGGAATACAATGAGCGAGCTAATGCTAATCACATCACTAGTTTGACCTTTGAACTTGTACAAATCATTGCCTTCATATTTCACAAATGTAGGAAGGAGATGTCGGTTATGCTAAGATCACGTATATGATTAACTGGAATATGCTAAGAGATCTAAGCTAAGTAAACCACACCGCTAGCCTTGTACGAAACATCCTGATTTCACAGGCTTACATTCTGTTTCACTAGCGAAACAGAAGGTAAGCTAAACAGAATGTAAGCTCGTGAGATCAGGAGGGCCACCACATTACTTTAGTTTGGCATTTGAACTTGCATTGTAAAGCGCCTCCTCCTGTTGCGGCCTTCCTTATTGGCTCATTGGCTTCATTACAACAACAAATCGACCGTATGTGTGTGTCAACAACACACGTGTCAAATTCTCCATATGTGTACACACCAGATGTTATTTTCTTCTCGTTCGGCTGCTTAGGGGAGAGAAAACAATTGTTGATTTTTAGTTGATAGTTGATTCTGATAAAGGACTTTATTTCTTTGGATAAGCTGAGGCACAACGACGACTTCATCTCCCTGGACTAGAAAAGTGTAGATAAGTCAAAGGTTGCATCCCAAAGGGTATCCTATTCCCTACATAGTGCACCTCTTTTGACCTGTTGAACAGTAGTGCACGATATAGGGAATGAGGTGCTATTTGGGACGTAACCACAATCATTCAGCAGGGTTTGTGAATTAAATGGAGACAATTAGGGATATTATCTGTCTGGAGATTCAGATCAAAACGCAGTACTTGGTGTTGTTGGTGTTGTTCCGCGAGCATGAATTACGACAGTTCAGACACAGGGCATCTGGGAGCTTGGCTTCACAGCGTTTTAATTCGGCATCGCAAACAATGACAACAGATGCAAACAGACACAGGCACACAGCTCTCTACACACACACACACACACACTCCATCCCTCTCAAAAACACAGGATATGGATTTGTACGAGCATGCACAGACAAACAGAAGCAAACCACTGTGGACATGGTGGAGCCTGAGTGAATGTCGACTGATCTACTATCACCAATAGATGAATTTGTCACCATAGGTTCTAAATGTCAGTCTTGTCACTGAAAATGTCACATTTTGTTGATGATGGGGGACAGAATGGGGAAAAATAATTATTCACAGTCAATTCTCCACTTCTCAAATTAGTCCACCCAATGGAACAGGAACCACAACTTATTAAGGCTTCATATAGCATACATAAACAGTTCACAAGCACTTTAAAGATCCTTCACAAATCCTCTATAAGCTTATGTCATACTCTACAAGGGGTGTTTAAAGGGTGACATAACAGCTCCCTATGTAGGTCGGTACATGGCCAAATATGACCAAACATTCTGAGGTGGAGAGCGAAGGGCTACCATTGGATAAAATAAGTCAGACATCACAAAAGAGCTCAATGCTCAGCTTCCAACTTCGATTTCTGTCGCCGGTAACAACACTTTTTTGTATTTTCTTTTATACTTGATCCAGTTTGCTGGAGCTTTTGTTTGCAGTGCCTCTCTGCCTCAGAATACCGAACAGTTTCCGAGGATGAGGGGTAAAGAGCCTGGTCTTCTTTTGTTCCTAATGCATCGCTAATAGACTAATAAGGGATCTCATTAAGCAATTTACTCCACAATTATTCTCTCCTTTTGGGTGGAAAAGGAAGATGGAGGAACATGAAAGTAGGAGAGAATGCACAGTACATCATGAGAGAGTGGATTTTAGCTTAGAGATCATTAGGCTTGGGCCACACACGCGGACAAATTCACACAGACACACACTTCAAATACAATATGTTCCTTCCTTACTAGGCTGCTTCATATGGTTGTGCAACAGTACAGTACGGTCTACATACAGACTGCTCTTCCAATGAAGTAAAAGTGGGTTTTCAAAAGCTTGTTCAATCTAATATGGGCAGCACTCAACTGAGCGGGAAGTAGCTCAAGAGAAAGATAGACATAGGAAAGGTCAGGGTGGGGAATATATATAGATACAATTGGAGGGGGAGATCAAAAGAGGGTAAGATAGAGAGATTGTTCTTTTTAATTGCACTTTTCAATGCCAAAGAACAAAGAATTAGGAAGAATGTGTGTGTGTGTGTGTGTGTGTGTGTGTGTGTGTGTGTGTGTGTGTGTGTGTGTGTGTGTGTGTGTGTGTGTGTGTGTGTGCGAGTGAGCGAGCGTAAAAGAGTGAGAGAGGAAGCTAGAGAAAACGAGCAAGCAAGCGAGAGAAAGGAAGGAAGAATAACCAATGCATTTTGAGAGCACCAAAGCACAACCAAAGCAGGCTGTGAAATGGCCTTTGAAATAGAGGTAAACCTATTAAGTGCCGACGATCCAGGGTCCATCAGATCAGCTTCACTTTGGTTTCTCTTCTATAGAGCTTTTGTCCAGTTGCTAAGGTAATGAGACAGATACACATACTTACATACTGGTACACACACATTTTAAAACATACACTCTTTCTCTCTAAAAAAAATACACACAACCCCCCCCCCCCCCCCCCCCCCCCACACACACACATAATATGTGGTACATCCCGATTCATTTACGTGAATGCCGTCGCTCTCGTTAGCAATTTATTTTTTAAACATGAATTTAAGTTAGACTCATGTTTATTTTGTGAAAACAGACATAATGGTATGACTTCCAGATATAGGTTGCACCCCCAAATGTCAACCAATTCCCCGTTTAGTGCACTACGTTTGACCAGGGCATACAAGGCTCTGGTCAAATGTAGTGCACTACCGTATATAGGGAACAGGGCACCATTTGGAACGTAACCATAGAGATGGACAAGTGAGAGCTCTCTGTTGACAAAGAGCAGCTGTTGTTTATCAACAGCAGACGGAAATTGCCACTTTCCACTCCCGCGTCTTCTGAGGGAGATAGACGAAATGATGATGGTGTCTTTGAAATCTGTGATTGCATTAGCGAGAGAAAGAGAGAGGGGATGAGAGAAAGTGAGAGAACGAAGGAATGAAAGAGGAGGGGGAGAGAGAATGTGTGTGACAGAGACAGACAAATGGAGAGAAAGAGAATGAGAGAGAGAAAACAGAAACCCAGAGAGACCCATGGCATTATCATCAGCCGTAAAGGAGAGGGATGGGTTTTGTAATGGAAGCCAACTGGCTCGTTAGAATTACCTCTCTTGTGATGCTGCAGTTAGTGGTCAAGGGTCATAGGAATGGAATGAGGATGATGAGCTGACATATCTCCACATCACATCACAAAACTTATTTAGGTAATAAGATTGTCCATTATGATTCTGGACACACATATGTAGCGTTTTTTTAAAATCTAAATCCGGAAAAACTGTCAGACACTCTCGGCAGTGAGTTGTGACATGAATACAAAACAGATCGTAACTCCCAGCCAGTGGTTTAACTGGGCAGATGTCACTTACTTTATTATCTCCAGGGGGTGCTTTATGTATGTTAATTCAGAACCAGACCCTAATGGTTTGTGGACTCAGTCATGACCAGCCCAGCTGACCATTATAGGCCTACTATAACACTGACAAGGCATTGCACAATTGATCAGTAGGCTACACACTGAGTTGACTTGTTATTTGTAGCTCTGGTCCAGGTTGCTGGTACGTGTTTGTCCACATCTGTGTACTAATGACCTGGACCAGAGCTAGGCTATTTGGTGTTGCAGCAAAAGTGACTGTGCAAAGAATAACATTTCATTTTGACAGAGTCAACATCACCCTTGGTTTCGGGAGAAATCAGAGCACTGTATGCCTAACCTGGTCCCAGATCTGTTAGTGCTCTTGCCAACTCCATTGCCAAGCCAAACATGACTTGAGTGACAAGGAGTTGGCATGAGAGCACAAACAGACTGGCACTCAGGCTACAGTATGCCAACATGATCATACATGGCCAGAATATTCCAACAATTCAATACAAAATCTAGCCCGGTGGTCTCAGATCTAATTGGGCTGTCTTGCCAACTCCTAGGCTAAATGGCCATTGTCATCGTCACACAACGGCCATAGAAGGTTGCTAAAAGACAGCACGAACAAGTCTTTAGTGTGGAAAGGGGACACATGGGCTACTTTTAATTTCATAAATGAAACACAGTTCATTTATTAGCCTGGCCACACTTCAAAATGTGGATATGAGGTGACTACCTTTGTACATTGTGGCACAAACAACAATAATTAATCGCATCCTTACTCCGGAAATACCACGTACTCCAATTTGATTAACATTAACCTTGCAGAGGAACTTTATAAGTGCCTTGCAGAGGAGCAGAGTTTATTAGAATACAATCACAGAGGGGCAGCACAACCTCATTGATTAGGGGGCTTTCGTGCCATAGATTTAATTACACCAATGAAAGAAAAGGACCACTGCACACCGTTCGATGTATGCACACATGCACGCCAACACACACGTGCTTGCGCTTAAAAAAATGTATATAGCTATCCCCTTGCAGTCTTCATAGATTGTTTTTTAATGGAGCCTCTTCATTAAAGTTTCAAAAGGGAAATTAAGAGACACGTTTCGAAGTGTAATTCGTCATCATACACGTGTGTTCCCGTTTTTGGTAACGCTCGTCGTTGTTTATACTTTTGTAGCCTAATGCATGACAATACCGTCCTTAGCAACCGTGTAAGTGCTTCTGAATGCTACTCCGAGCAGAACTCGGCTAGGCGAAGTGAACGTATGTGCCTCGCATACTAGTGATGGGTCGTTCGCGAACGAGTCGGCTCTAGGTGAACGTTGGGAGCCGGCTTGCATATCAGAAGAGACGAATCTATAAAAAAAATTAAGACATGAATAACCAAAATATTTAAATGACTAGAATTAACTAATTCAAGGAACCAAAAAAATAAATAAAATAATATAGACCTAAATGCTCAAGCGCACATATTCGTTCTGACTGTCTGCTCAGACTAACAGCCTCACCTGTTGTTCCTGTCAATCAGACACGCAGTGTCAACCAATGAACCAAAGATGCGTGAGGGAGGGCCGAGCCAACTCACTCACAGATACACACTTGACAGCCGAGGAGAGGGAGGAAGGACAGCTGTGAAAACAGCTGGAAAATTAGTCGGAAGCACAGTAGCAATTGGATGCATTTTAATAATGTAGACAAATGTTAGATCACAGTGTAGAATTTGCCAAAACAAAATCTCATATAAAGCCGGTTCTACACACAACCTACACTGACATATGCGGACTGTGCACCCAACTGTGAAGCTAGCTGTAGCCGAGCTTCGATAAACTAGCAGGCCTGCTAGTGATAGTGGTGGAACCTGCACCTCCACACGTGGAGATGTATCCACTCAGTCAAGTAGGCCTACTCCGCGACCCACAGCAATGCAGTCTTCTATGGACCAGTTTATGCCAAAGTCTATGTCTGTATCAAAACATGGCCAAATTGATATTGCATTGGCTGAAATGATTGCCACTGATTTCCAGCCATTTTTGATCATGGAGGACAGAGGTTTTAGAAATTATAGCAATAGTCTAAATCAATGTACACAATTCCAAGAAGGAAAACCCTTTCAAAATCACTTATTCCACAATTGTACGAGAGCCCACAGGCTTCAGTGCGGGAAAGAGTCCGAAAAGCTGCTGCAGTTTGCCTTACCACTGACTGCTGGACATAAAGGGTAACCACATCATTGAAGATTTTTTGATGTCTAGCCGTCTTCTGGACTGGTTTGAGTTCAGCGACAGACACACCTCAGAGAACTTGGCAGAGGAACTGTTGAGAGTCGCCAGAGAATGGCAAGTAGATGGAAAAGTGGTTTGTTGTGTTAGTGACAATGTAGCTAACATAACCAAAGCCATGAACATTTTCAAATCGACCTATCGTCCATGTCTTGCCCACACAATCAACCTGATTGTAAGAGATGCTCTTAAGGTGCTGAAGCCCACTGTGGACAAAGTGAAAGCAGCTGTGGAATACTTCCACAGGAGCACAATAGGTGCTGAAAAACTAAAGTCTACACAACGCCAGATGGGGATGCCTGAGCTGAGGCCTAAACAAGACTGCACTAAAAGGTAGAATTCAACATTTTACATGTTGAAGCGGTTTCTTGAGTCAAAGGATGCCATCATCTCTACCCTGGCCATTGTCAATGCACATGTTGATGCTCTGACCCAAGAGGAATGGGAGGTGGTGGAGGAGGTGTGCAGAGTCCTGGAACCCTTTGAGCAGGTCACTGTGGAGATCAGTGGAGAGAGGTAGAGCAAGCAGTTATTACTACATTATTTAATCCAGTATTATATATGTATATGAGCAGTAGATGAGAATGTAGTATCAGTAGAGAAAACATTAACCTGAAGTAATAAGTTACTGTTCTCTCTTTTCAGCTATGTGACAGCCTCAAAAACGATACTCCTGTGTAAGGGTCTGCAGCGAATCACAGCCAGCCGCCAGAGAGAAGCAAATGTAACCACAGGACATGTGACAGAGTCGACGGACACCCTATCTTCATCAATGGACAGAATGCTCCACAGAATGGAATATAATCACGTGCTATCAGAAACTACTGCACTTGACCACAGATTTAAGAAGTTAGCCTTCAGTGATGCCAGAGTGATTGATGAGGATCTTCACAGAATAACCTCAGGAGCAGGGAGGGACAACCCCAGCAGTCAGCTGGCTCAGGCACCAGGTAGTGCCACAAACATCTGCTGTTTGACGAGAAAGCAACTGGGGATGCAGCACGAAGTAATCCCTCAGCAGATGCCATAATGGAGGTCCGATCCTATTTGAAGGAGCCCCTCCTCCAAAGATCTGCAGATCCTCTGAGCTGGTGGAAGAACAAGGCCTCTGTCTACCCACGGCTTACTAAAGGCATGACAGGGAGACTCTGCATAGTGGCCACATCCATTCCCTTTGAGAGGATCTTCTCAAAAACGGGACAAATAATTACTGAGAGAAGAAAACGCATCAGCCGCTCGAAAGTGAGGCAGCTTGCATTTCTGAATGCAAATCTCTCATAAAAGCTAAATATGGTCAGCATTGCTGTGTGTTGCTGGTTATAACATGGCAATAAAGAAGAGAGAGAAAAGAGGGACCAGTTTAATGTTTTAAGTGGGATGCTGCAGTTTTGCACATTGTTATTAATTTTTCTTTGATATGGTGCAATATTCTATTATTATGTTGTTCAGATTGTATTCGATTTGAATTGTTACATTTATATGCACTTTGTTTATATACATTAAAAAGTTATATTTTAAATGCACATGTGTAATAGCATCCTTTTTTACATTTATTTCAATATGTGGGATGCTGCAGTTTTGCAAATTGTTATTTATTTTTCTTTGATATGGTGCAATATTCTATTATGCTGTTCAGATTGTATTCGATTTCAATGTTTAGATTTATATGCACTTGTTTATATACATTAAAATGTTATACTTTATATGCACATGTTTAATAGCATTATTTTTCATTACAAAACAATGTATTTTTAAATACTTTGTGGTTAAGGTAGAGTATGATTTCATTTAATAATTTAATTATAATTGTTTTAACACCAATCATAGTCAAACGATCGCAAACTGCTTGATTTGAAAAAATATAAAACATTTTTTTTTTTTTAAAGAGCCGGCTCTTTTTGGTGTGCTGAACCGAACGAGCCGGCTCACTGAAAAGAGCCGGAATGCCCATCACTATCGCATACTCCTTAAAAAACCTTCACTTGATAAACGATCAAAACAAAGCGGAAATAGTACTATTTGTTCCTCTTGAGACGCCGTAGTGTACGCTTCATCAACCTAGTCTGAATTAGTCTAAAATAACTCAAGAAGTCTGTAATTAATTTAGACGTTTTTGCCGAGGAGGTCTTAGTCCCGCAATTTTACATCTAAGATGTTTGTTGCATTATTTTTCCAGTGAAAAAATGTGCATGAAAACGAGTCTTATGTCCTTGAATGACAACAAACACTTCATTGAATAATCCCTACTGTTCACCAATCACAAACTAAGGGGCGTAAAATTCGGCGACCGAATTTCTGAACTTCGGCTTGCCTCAAGAAAAAAATGTCACGTGGACGAACAGCCGAAGAAAAACCTCGCTGAAGACCAAAATGAACAAAAACGTTGCAAAATATGCACAATGCCATTAGTGATACTGTGGTAAAAAAAAACACTTCAAATACTCACAGATGGAGCCAAAGATGTCGCGAAAAGAATCCAATAGACAGGGACGCACATCTTGAGTGTTCAAAGCTGTATGAATGCGCCAGTACAACTCAGCTCACAGTCCGCTCTTACTGAACTGCTGTCTATTTAAAGAAGTCTCCATGCATCCTTTATCATAGACAGACAATGACGTGCACTAAGGCAGGTAGCGGGAAGCTTCTCTCTCCACCACCCAGAAAGATTCATCTAAAACCATTTGCTCTCTGCTGCTTCGGAGCCTGCGCGTGCCACTTGTGGTCTGCACAAGCATCTCGCACTTCAAAGTCACATTTATGAAGCAAAAATGTTATCAAAACTAACACCTGTGTAAACTTTAATTGTGGGTGTATGCTTGTGCGTCAAACAAAGTGTCCTATTGCAGTCCAGTCCTTTGTCGTGCGTAATTGGACATTTCTGTAAGCATGTATGGGTGGAATAATGACAATTTCCACGTAGGATAGATAACCTGTAGACTGGAACGAACGTTATGTATTTTATCACAATTGCATCTAAAATACTGAACACACCAACAGCGTTTCGTGCACGAGCGTTTAATTTCATCCAAACGGGTCGTGCGCGTCTGCGTAGCCAGGCGACTAAAATAGAACTTGGCTCTTATTTTTGACACTTGACCCGCTGCAAGTCCCGCATCTCCCATCTCATTGGTTTTTAAGAGCATATACACACGTGGGTGATTGAAAGATGAAGGTGTCCCGATCAGTTGGTTGCGATAATGCACCTTAAAGTTGGTTGCCAAACGCCATATAAATTCAAAATCAAAAGAAGAGAGAACTGAAAACAAACTAGGTTTCCCCTTTTATCTGTGGATGAATTGTTGGAGTAGAGAACACATGATTTTGTGTGACTCCAAATCCTACAAAGATCTAGCAAAAGGACCTCAAATAACAACCCAAATGTTTATATCCCAGAACAAATTAGCTAGCAATAGCAAGTTTCGACCTGTCCCCAATGAATATAGTTGTTCACAGTTCGTTTTGATATTTCAACCTGCATGTCCTGAACGCATCTGGCGGGGATAGACAAACTCAACATACGCACAATGGCGCACCCGCAGAGCCGGATTGGCCATCATATAAATCAATAGGTAATGAGATGAAAAGCACATTATGCACTCAATTAACCCGTAGCTCCAGCGAATATCATTGTTGTCATTGCTTCCCCTCAAGCTGCGTCGATGCGTTTGTCTCCAACTGAAAGGCACCGTTGGCCCTCGCCAGACGAAACAGTGGCCAGGTGAGAGGGGATGCCAAGACGCAACAGAGGGAATGAGGGAATGAGGGAATTAGGCTTGGAGTGTCAAAACCCCTGGTCCGTGCAGTGTCCTCAGAAAAACGCATAGAAATTGAGACCCTGAAAACCACTCTACACACACACAGAAAAAAGGGTCTACAGAACCACAGGGATAGCAGATGGACGCCTTATTTTCTAAAGACTGTCCACCTGGAATAGGTGGAAGTGGAAGAAAGTGACATTTACAAACTTTATTTTAAAGTTGAACTGTACGTTTTACCAGTATCATAACCATTATAACAGTGAGTGCATAGATAGAGAATATGATGGTGGCTGACTCTTGAAATACGTTTTTTTTTAAATAAAATACATAGGATATCTTCCCCAGCACAACCACCATCAAACAGACTTGGTTCAAAACACAATTCCTTGTGACTTTGTAAATCATTATTATTGTTTTTCATTACAAAAAGTGCAAAACTGTAGAGAAAATATTAGGCTTTTTGTATACAAATTGCACAAATTTAGACCACTCATAAAATCTTAGAAATGGGAAACAGTTCTCTACAAAAGCAGCATCCGATTTAGCCCTCGACTCTTTGGTGTAGGGTGAAGTTGCCCCTAGAATCTGATCTTGGGTCAGTATTGCATTTTCCACTCTAATGGTTATCGTTAGGATGGGGGAAAACCCCACCCCGGACCTTGCTTCAGTCGTGAAAAACATTGGTAAGCTCCTTGAATAGGCAGTATTGTAAACAAGGGTGGTCACGCCTTATTACTATAGCGACTAATAGAGAAAGACAACGATCAACTTAGATTAGTGACAACAACAAAAAACACAAGATCTAGAATGTATGGCTATAACAAAATTCTAAACTCCCTTACAAAGATATATTACAAAATCATATTCCTATGATGGTATATCATATATATAGGCCTGCTATTATAAACAGTTCAGATAGAATCCAGAAAGACCTTACACAAACATAAGCTTGCCATGGTACACTACACCAGCAATTCTCAACTGGTGGGTCGCAACCCAAGGTTTTGAACGCGTCTGGGGTGTATTTTTTTAAAACAAATATTTATACCAGTCAAAAGGGTGCAAAGCTGTCATCAAGACAAAGGGGGGCTACTTTGTAGAATCTCAAATATAAAATATATTTTGATTTGTTGAACACTTTTTTAGTTACTACATGATTCCATATGTGTAATTTCATGTCTTCATTATTATTCTACAATGTAGAAAATAGTACAAACTAAGAAAAACCCTGGAATAAGTAGGTGTGTCCAAACTATTGACTGGTACTGTGTGTATATATATATATATATATATATATATATATATATATATATATATATATATATATATATATATATATATATATATATATATATGGAAAAAATACTCCAGTCTGAACTTAAATCAGGTAGGTGTGTAGAAATTATAATGAATTAAAATTTTAAAATAATTTAATCTCTGAAAAATCTTTTTTCAATCACAGTATTTCAATATATAACTATTAGCAGTGCAATTTTTGGTTGATTTTGTCATCTCAAACCAGTGAGTTTAAGATTCTTCATCAAGAATATGGTCCAAATTGAATTCATGACAATGAAAGAGGTGGGAATGTTTTTCCCTTGTCATATAATTTCTACATTTACTACTAATATTGCATTAAACATGGTTTTTGGCACATTTTGCAACTGAGACAACCTGGTTCAATTTGGGACCCGAGGCAAAACCAGTTGAGAACCACTCCACTCCACTGTGCCCTGAGGTGCTCCTTGAGGATAGCCTTTCGGCTAAGTATTATTCCATGAGGATAGCCTATGGCTAAGTATTATTCCATGAGGATAGCCTATAGCTAAGCATTATTCCATGAGGATAGCCTATGGCTAAGCATTATTCCATGAGGATAGCCTATGGCTAAGCATTATTCCATGAGGATAGCCTATGGCTAAGCATTATTCCTTGAGGATAGCCTTTCAGCTAAGTATTATTCCATGAGGATAGCCTATGGCTAAGCATTATTCCTTGAGGAGAGCCTAAACATTAAAGAAGTAGAAGCACTGTATACAACAGTGGATTCTTAAAGATGCTGAGTATAGCATGAACTTGCTATCCAAAACACATGTCAAATCTGCACACGTGAAAAGACAATGTGCCATCTTGGCACTTAACTTTTCGTTTTCACAGTGCAGTTTTTATGTGTCTTGTAATGGAAACATAACTTTGAAAAAATTATGTTCAAAGGCAAGGATTGGCACGTGCTTTGTCAGTGAGTGAAATTGAGCTTGGTAATAGATCATAATAGTTGACAGTGTGCTGCAATAATATAATATAGTGTCCTTATAAACAATAGTATTATGTTAAAATAAGAGAAGACATTGTCTTTTAAACAAAACCACTTGAAAATGGATTTCTCTTTGGGATATAAAAGCCCACCGCCCCCTTGTGCTTTCAACATGACATTGACGATGGCAGTCTTCCATCTGAAAACATGAAATATGGACTAACTTCAGGAAAGGCTATCGACGGGTCGAAGAGAGAGGTTCAATTCACTCAAACAGTATGCTTCAAAAGTCCCACCTGACACAAGAATTTGGTAGCAAAGCTTTCAATCCCCCTGTACTACTGACTGTTGACCCACACTTTCATTCTGTTCCCTCAGCATCACAGCATTTTGAGGATGCTCCAACGTAACTGCCTTCTCCTTAACAACGTGTTGATTTTGGAGCTTGAAACAGATGCTCTATTGTATGTACAGTGTTCCCTACTGATTGTGTGATTCAAATGTATGCAGTTGCTCAAGAAGAATCATCTCACCTGTGGACACTGTGCTAGTCCATGGTAGAAAGAAAATCAGAACTAATAACATGTGTATACATGTGTGGTCATCTTAAGGAGTGTGTGCAATCACTTCTCCATCTTTAACAAGACCATGGCATGTACTTACAAGGTAAGCATTTTAAACCCTTAGCTGTGGTTAGGTTTTGTTTTTGAATTTCACCACCGAATCTCAGTGAGGAGTCCATTAGGTCAAACCATTTGACTTAAGAGCGAACCGCTATGTCTGTAGGGTGTTTGTGCTCTAACTAAAACATAACTAACACACTCCAAAACATAAAAGCACTAGTGTTAAAAAATATATATAGGGATCCTACAAAAAACAATTCAGAATAAAACAGCAAAACTAAACATAAAATACTTGGTGGGGAACACAGAACAAAATAAGCACATGGAATCCTTTCTAATTAAATACCTGTAAAAATGAAATGGACACATTGTCCTCCCTCTGTACCCTCTCCCTCCCCTATAACATTTAACCTGCGTAAGTGTCCACTATCAGTCTTAAAAATCCCTTCCGTCGTAAATAACCGGCTTCTCGAGTGTCAAGTGGTAGAGGACTTTCTTGGAGATGAACCTGTGAGGATGCGATGAAGAAGTAGAACAAAATGAAAATGTGCAACATTAAGATTATACAATCACAAGCAATTAGTACGGCGCAGTACTTCATTGTACTTCAGTACTTTAGAGCCGTCATCCTTCGCCACAAGGGCACCTGGGAACTGGATACGGACTTGATGCTAGCGATAGACGTTCTACACAAGCACACGTGACCATGAGGAGGAGGATTTCAGTGTGAGTGTTGAAGGGTTTTGCGTGAGTATGGGTAAGCACATGAACGTTTTGCCTGTCGTATGCTGATAAGGAGTTGTCAAAGGGATGGCGCTCTGCTCTAGACAAGCACACAGAGTGTTAAAGAACTGAGTGAGTATGGGTAACAACAATAATAATACAAATAATAATGGGCATCTTTAGCGTATCCAACCTTGAGAAGGAGTTGTCAAAGATGAGTGTGTAGAGACCAGGGTTCCTGACTTTCAGCTGGCCTTGGATGGCCTCTTTGTGGGAGTTACAGCGAGTCAGAGGAATCAGCACCTGAGAGCAGAGCATTAGAAGATGTCTGTAAAGTCCTAGATTTTAATGCTATTACTTCAAAAGATGCTCAATACAATGTTGTCTAAGTCAGAGGTGTCAAACTCAATCCCTGGAGGCCCGTGAGTATGCTGTTTTTTGCTATTTCCTGTCAATGCGTGTCCAATTAAGACCTAGACAACCATGTGAGAGGAGTTCCTAACAAACAAATTGCCTTTATTGATAAATCAAGTACAGGGGAGGAGCAAAAACCCGTAGACCGAGTGTCCAGGAATTGAGTTTGACAACCCTGGTCTATGTACTATTTATGTGTAAAAAGGTTTTGTATTATCGGCTTTGGATGATCATATTTCCAATTAGTAAACAGTATGTATGTAGAATCCAGCGTAACTTAGGTCACACAAGATTTTAAAGTATTTCACATTTTGTCTAAAACCCGCTTCAAAAATCATCGTAAGCGGAACAAAAGAAAATGTCAACATGAGAAAAAAAGATGATTGTGTTGACATTTAGACAGGAAAAGAGGTGACTTTTCAGAACAACCGTTGCCCTTTTAAACAAACTGTAGAAACAAGCTTGAGAAACAGACTATTTAAAACACTCATTGACTAGAATGATGAACTGCCGATGAAGACAAACTCTATAAACTCAGTGGTGTAAAGTACTAAAGTAAACATACTTAAAAGTACTACTTAAGTAGTTTTCTGGGGTATCTTTACTTTACTATTTACATTTTTGACAACTTTCACTTTTACTTCACTACATTCCTAAAGAAAATGATGTACTTTTTACTCAATACATTTTCCTTGACACCCAAAAGTACTTGTTACATTTTGAATACTTAGCAGGACAGGAAAATGGTCCAATTCACACACTTATCAAGAGAACATCCCTGGTCATCCCTTGCTGCCTCTGATCAAGTGGACTCACTGAACACACATGCTTTGTTTTTGGGTATTTTTCCCACCACTTCTTAAACTCGGGCTGTTCTGAAAAGAATGAGCCCATGTTCACCATATTGTAACGACAATTGCCCACTAAAGTCGCACCTGATGAATTAATTCATGAATCCATTCTGGGCAAAACAAAATGACGATGCGTTTCAATAAAGGGCCGTGCACGAATATTATTACCAAGTTACTGAATGTATCAAGAGTACTTTCAGATTTCGTTATCAACAAATGGCTGTGAAAAAGTACAGTATAGATAAAATGCAGATAAAAGTAATTTCCAAATTCAGTCGTGTCCGGTCAGGTAAACTGCTGTGTTCTCACCTTTGTTTTGAAAATGTCACCATGATCTCCAAAGTGCTCCCTTTATACCATGGCTATGCATTATGCGTCAAATATCTTGTTTCTGTTAGAAGCATTTCAATTTGGCCCTGTCCATATTCATTTATTTTATTGAACTAGGCAAGTCAGTTAAGAACAAATTCTTATTCACAATGACGGCCTACCGGGGAACAGTGGGTCCCCTTGTTCAGGGGCAGATTGACAGATTTTTACCTTGTCAGCTCGGGGATTTGATCTTGCAACCTTTCAGTTACTAGTCCAACACTCTAACCACTAGGCTACCTGCCGCCCCCATAGACAGGGGAGACATAATCCTAGAAGATCAACTCTCCCAAACCGAGACGCTTGACACATCCCCTAAATCAAATAAAGCCTGGATGACTGCAGAAAATCCTGCCTGTACACACAGTAGCTCTCCAGGACTTGGGTTGGTGATTGACCACTGATCTAAGAGCTGAGCTGGGGCGTGGTTGTCCTACCTTGGATTGTTCCACAGGGACATCGGCGGTCACGCGGTACACCATGCCGAACGAGATGCTCTTGGGCTCCGAGGAGAACATCCAGCTCACGGTGGGGCTGCAATCGACCACGACGATGGAGATCACACTGTAGCAACTGGACTTGACAAAAAGCTCCCGGGAGCCATCGCCAAACTGAGAGATGTCGTCGATGCTGACAGGGACGACCAGACTGGAAACACAACACAACATATAAAATCAAATATTTTTTGTCACATGCGTCGAATACAAAAAGTGTAGACCTTACAGTGAAATGCTTACTTACAAGCCCTTAACCAACAATGCAGTTAAGAAAATACCCCCCGCAAAAAAAAGTGAGAGATAATAATAACAAATAATTAAAGAGCAGCAGTAAATAACAATAGCGGGGCTATATACAGGGGGTACTGGTACAGAGTCAATGTGCAGGGGAACCGGTGTCGAGGTAATATGTACATGTAGGTAGAGTTATTGAAGTGACTAAGCATAGATAATAACAGAGAGTAGCAGCAGTGTTGAACGGGAGAATGGGGGGGGGGGGGGGTAGCCATTTGATTGCCTGTTCAGAATTCTTATGGCTTGGGGGTAGAAGCTGTTTAGGAGCCTCTTGGACCTAGACTTGGCGCTCTGTTACTGCTTGTCGTGCGGTAGCATAGAGAACAATCTATGACTAGGGTGGCTGGAGTCTTTGACCATTTTTGGGGCCTTCCTCTGACACCGCCTGGTATAGAGGTCCTGGATGGCAGGAAGCTTGGCCCCGGTGATGTACTGGGCCGTACGCACTACCCTCTGTAGTGCCTTGCGGTCAGAGGCCGAGCAGTTGCCATACCAGGCAGTGATGCTCTCGATGGTCCAGCTATAAAACCCTTCGAGGATCTGAGGACCCATACCAAATCCTTTCTCATGACTGTCTTGGTGTGCTTGGACCATGTTAGTTTGTTGGTGATGTGGATGCCAAGGAACTTGAAGCTCTCAACCTGCTTTACTACAGCCCCGTCGATGAGAATGGGGACGTGCTCGGTCCTCCTTTTTCTGTAGTCCACAATCATCTCCTTCGTCTTGATCACATTGAGGGAGAGGTTGTTGTACTTGCACCACACGGTCAGGTCTCTGACCTCCTCCCTATAGGCTGTCTAATCGCTGTCGTGATCAGGCCTACCACAACTTAATGATGGTGTTGGTGTCGTGCCTGGCCGTGCAGACATGAGTGAACAGGGAGTACAGGAGGGGACTGAGCATGCACCCCTGAGGGGCCCCCGTGATGAGGATCAGCGTGGTGGATGTGTTGTTACCTACCCTTACCACCTGGGGGCAGCCCGTCAGGAAGTCCAGGGTCCAGTTGCAGAGGGAGGTGTTTATTGATAAGCTTTGAGGGCACTATGGTGTTGAATGCTGAGCTGTAGTCAATGAATAGCATTCTCACATAGGTGTTCCTTTTGTCCAGGTGGGAAAGGGCAGTGTGGAGTGCAATAGAGATCGCATCATCTGTGGATCTGTTGGTGCGGTATGCAAATTGGAGTGGGTCTAGGGTTTCTGGGATAAATGGTGTTGATGTGAGCCATGACCAGCCTTTCAAAGCATTTCATGGCTACAGACATGAGTGCTACGGGTCAGTAGTCATTTAGGCAGGTTACCTTAGTGTTCTTAGGCATAGGAACTATGGTGGTCTGCCTGAAACATGTTGGTATTACAGACTCGGACAAGGAGAGGTTGAAAATGTCAGTGAAGATACTTTCCAGTTGGTCAGCGCATGCTCGGAGTACACGTCCTGGTAATCTGTCTGGCCCTGTCTGGCCCTTGTGAATGTTGACCTGTTTAAAGGTTCTACTCACATCGGCTGCGGAGAGTGTGATCACACAGTAATCCGGAACAGCTGATGCTCTCATGCATGTTTCAGTGTTACTTGCCTCGAAGCGAGCATAGAAGTTATTTAGCTCGTCTGGTAGGCTCGTGTCACTGGGCAGCTCTAGGCTGTGCTTCCCTTTGTAGTTGGTAATAGTTTGCAAGCCCTGCCACATCCGACGAGCGTCGGAGCCAGTGTAGTACGAGTCGATCTTAGTCCTGTATTGAAGCTTTGCCTGTTTGAAGGTTCGTTGGAGGGCATAGCGAGATTTCTTATAAGCTTCTGGGTTAGAGCGGCAGCTCTACCTTTTAGCTCAGTTCGAACGCTGCCTGCAATTCATGGCTTCTGGTTGGGGTATGTACGTACAGTCACTGTGGGGACGACGTCATCGATGCACTTATTGATGAAGCCAGTGCCTGATGTGTACTCCTCAATGCCATCAGAAGAATCCCGGAACATATTCCTGTCTGTGCTAGCAAAACAGTCCTGTAGTTTAGCATCTGCTTCATCTGACCACTTTTTTTATAGACCGAGTCACTGGCGATTCCTGCTTAAATTTGTGCTTGTAAGCAGGAATCAGGAGGATATAATTATGGTCAGATTTGCCAAATGGAGGAAGAGCTTTGTATGCATCTCTGTGTGTGGAGTAAAGATGGTCTAGAGTATTTTTTCCTTCTGGTTGCACATTTAACATGCTGATAGGAATTAGGTAAAACTGATTTAAGTTTCACTGCATTTAAGTCCCCGGCCGCTAGGAGCGCCGCCTCTGCATGAGTGTTTTCCTGTTTGCTTACAGCGGTATCCAGCTCATTATGTTTGGTTTTAGTGCCAGCATCGGTTCGTGGTGGTATGGTAGATAGTATGGTCTACAGCTTATCATCAGATATTCTACATTAGGCAGGCAAAACCTCAAGATTTCCTTAGATATCGTGCACCAGCTGTTGATTACAAATATGCATAGGCCCCCGCCCCGTGTCTTACCAGAGGCTGCTGTTCTATTCTGCCGATCGTGTATAACCTGCCAGCTGTATGTTATTAATGTCGTCGTTCAGCCACGACTCTGTGAAACATAAGATATTACAGTTTTTAAATGTCCCGTTGGTAGGATATACGTGGTTTCAGTTTGTCCAATTTATTTTCCAGCGATTGAACGTCAGGTAGCAGTATGGAGGGCAAAGGCAGATTAGCCACTAATCTGTCGCCTGATCATCACAAGGTACCCTGACCTCTTTCTGCAAAATCTCTGTTTCCTTCTCCAGCGAATGAAGGGGATGAGGGCCTGTTCGGGTGTTTGGAGCATATCCTTCCCGGACGACTCATTAAAGAAAAACTTTGTCCAATTTGAGATGAGTAATCACAGTTCGGTTGTTCAGAAACTCTTTTCGGTCATAAGAGACGATAGCAGCAACATTGTGTACAAAACAAGTTACGAACAACGCAGAAAAACAAACAAAATAGCACGGTTGGATAAGAGCCAATAAAGCCATCCCCTCCAGCAGCATCATCACATATCAGAGGAAGAGTAGTAATTTGATTTGACTGAGATTTCAACTTGAGTTCTCTCACACAATACACTGCCAGTCTTGGCCGGGATTCAGTGTAGTCGTGAAATTGCCTGTAATGGAAAAAGGAAGTACTGGCAGAGGGAGCTGGAATAGTAGTGCTGTTATTGACATCAGAAATGTTAGTTGTTGATGTGTTATTCGGGGTTCAGTGAAAGGTCTGCAACGTGTGTGTGTGGGTATGTATGTGTGTGTGCGTGCACAAAGTTCTAGACTCACGTGACTTCTCCAGACTTGAGAAGGGCGATCTCTGTGTCCTGCAGAGTGGGCACATTCTCTTCTGGGTCATCTGGGGTCGTGTCTCCTGTGCCTCTGCATGCCGTGGGTCACATGACAAAAGACAGTATTGATTTACCACATAGCTTCTCAAAACCACACATCTACTGTGTCTATTGGCTAATTAAGACTTTAGGGCTGAACCAAACCATACGGTGATCGTAATGTTTACAACCACAAATAACCGGTGTCTTTTGGCTAATTAAGACTTTAGGGCTGAACCAAACCATACGGTGGTCGTAATGTTTACAACCACAAATAACCGGAGTCTATTGGCTAATTAAGACTTTAGGGCTGAACCAAACCATACGGTGGTCGTAATGTTTACAACCACAAATAACCGGAGTCTATTGGCTAATTAAGACTTTAGGGCTGAACCAAACCATACGGTGGTCGTAATGTTTACAACCACAAATAACCGGAGTCTATTGGCTAATTAAGACTTTAGGGCTGAACCAAACCATACGGTGGTCGTAATGTTTACAACCACAAATAACCGGTGTCTTTTGGCTAATTAAGACTTTAGGGCTGAACCAAACCATACGGTGGTCGTAATGTTTACAAACACAAATAACCGGTGGCATATTGTAGGGTAAAACTGCATGACAGTTTATCTGCCTGTAGGGAAAAATGTATAGGGAACGTAACTTTCTCACTGTGACCAACGATCAGAGTTTGCCCACCTGTTCTTTTGCCACTACATCAGTGCAAATAGCAATATTTGTGTTAGTGACCCTGTGTTTGAAGACGTTTGCCAATTTGATGCTATATATAAACATTTTTTAAATATTTTCAACAAATGATCCACCATCAGGTTTCTGTGCCAATGCACCACAACTAATAAGCAAAGCATACTGACTTTGGGCGCTTCAACATCCTGGTTTGCAATTTCAACACCATCAATCTGCACAGTTTGGATGCTGGATTATATTCCGGACGAACGCGCCCAGGCGGCCTACAGGAGACTTTTGAAGTAGCCTAATTTATGCCACACATAAAAGGAAATACATTCTAAAAGTTAAATTACAAATATTTAGGTTATATTGAAGCGTTTTGGGTTCTAGGTACGCGAGGAAAAGCCACTCGGATCAGAGAGGAGGCAGAGCAGGTGTTAAGCCACTCAGATCAGAGAGGAGGCAGAGCAGGTGTTAAGCTTTCCTGAATAACTAGGCCTGCTGGGAGCATATTTGGCCACATTATTATACGACAGACTGAGCTGCTACTGTGTCTTTCTATACATTATGAACTGTCGAGAGTAGACCCACAATTGGTCCAAATAGAATGAATGGCATGAAATATTCTAATCACAAGGCTTTTGCGCCCTTGTTCAAATGACAGCTGCAGTTTACAGCTTAGAGTAGAATGTTTTACTCACTTAAAAACAATAACGCAATTATGCATTACAATGTGGTGCTGTAGGCTAGCCTGTGCAGGATAATTGTATTGTCCCTAAACAAGACCAATAGGACAGCTTTTTGAGCTGCGTGTCTCAAGCCTTCACTGTTCTTTCATAGGCAATGACGCACCTTGGCATCTCCGCTTATATTGAAAATTGGTCCAGCTTTGAATGATTTTATGTGTGGTAGGATTGCTAGTTAGCATATTGCAGATCTGGACAAATAATCCGCCTACCACCACAGGCACTATGAATGGTGGATAGAGGGCAGGCTAGACAGACTGGTTAACTATATTGACCTGTGTGGTATAGTTAGCGCGCGGAAAAGCAGAGTGCATAACGGATGTACCAAAACACCTTGATATAGGGGAGGCGCATGCAAGCAGATGAGGAAATTTAGCTAGGATGGAAGACATTATATAGGAAACCTGGGGGAAAAAACACACCACCCTACCCAACCTGGCAATTTAGCTAGGATGGAAGACATTATATAGGAAACTTGGGGGAAAAGACACACCACCCTACCCAACCTGGCAATTTAGCTAGGATGGAAGACATTATATAGGAAAACTGGGGGAAAAAAATGCACCACCCTACCCAACCTGGACGTGTTAAATCACACCACTGGATGCATACATTTACGGTCATTTTCTTTCCCACTGTTAACTCCGGGCTTTCTCCTTGATCTGCTTATGACTTCCATTCACAATCATTTCAGCAGCGGGTGTCCACAAATGGAAGGCAGCAGAGTGTGTGAAGGTCACACTGAACTTTTGTTTGCGATCAACTTTTTTGTGTTTTTTTTTTCTTGTGAGGGGTTCAGATCACAGACAGGCAATAATATTCAAAAAGTACATAGAGAAAGAATCAAAATAAGGTAGAAAGTAAAAACATTCATAAAAGACAAAACACCAAACAAAATCAAAAATCAAATAGCTGCAAGCAGCAATGCCGAGGTTCAAGCTGCGGGCCCACTGCCACCAGGACAAATTGGAAACATTGCCCTTAGGATGAGCTACTTCTGTACTTCTTACCAAGCGTGCAAATTATCAAAACTCAAAATCAAACAGATCAAGCTTTCAATGTATTTTGGATCTTTTTTATGACATTGACTACTTTCAAACATTTTCTTCTGCAGAACCTCTGGACTGATCGGCACCAAATTTGGTATATAGCAAATATAGATGCACATCTTCAAACACAATATTTTCCAAGACTCTTGCTCAAACAATATTACCGCTATGAGCCAATAAGCGTGCATGAATGATTTTTCCGGTCAAACAGCGCCCCCATGCAGCCAAACTGAACAATAGGTTAGCTAGACTCATATCCCTGAGCATGTGTGCCAAATGTCATCATTCTGAGATGAATTGGCAGCATTTTTGCAGAGTCAAATTGAATCTGTGAATTAATTTAGTGTATTCATTTATTATACACATTTTGGGAGGACATTGGGATATTATTTCAGACTCTTTTCTAGTCTGTATTTTGTTGATGTCTAAGACCTGTGTTACATACCGTAATTATTCCCATTGGTTTATGGAGGGTTTCTAGTAGTTTTTTTAATATTGTTTGGATACAAAGCCTCAACTTGTGTTCTTGCTACCTATAGTACCAACTTTGTAAGTGGGTGGAGTGGGAGTGGTTGACCCCATGGGACTCCGTAAGTGTGAATAGTGGTTTGTAAATGCAAATTTTTAAAAAGAATGACGAACCAGGTAAATTATAAATGTTTTTCAGGTCTGTAATTGCAGCAGTGAGTTGTTTGTAGTTCCTCTACACAATTGTATCTAGAGGGAATAATGTCAGATCAGATAAAATTTTATGACCAATTTATGCAGAAATTCAGGTATTTCCAAAGGGTTCACATACTTTTTCTTGCCACTGTAGGTCTACAACGTGAATCAATCAATAGACAGTCATGCCCTTCCGTGAGTCAAGCAGGAGATGGTGCCATCAACCAAATTGAGGTACCTACTAACTCTGAGAGAACCACATTTAGAGCAAAAAGTTCCTTCATACCTCCCCCCAAATGCAATGCATCCATAGAAACCTTCTGTAGGATTGTTGAAAATGATGTAGGTGACCTACTGAAAGACAAACAGAAACACAAATCCTATGATAACCTGAGTAGAGACGAGAGAATGGCTCTTAAGGACTTACAATCAGATCTTTCGATTATCATAAAAAAATGTGACAACGAGAAGAGGAATTTGTATACAAAACAAATGTGACTATGCGAATGAATGTCACCGACAACTATCTAAAAGGTGACTTCTATCACAAACTTCTATCACTATCACAAATGGGCACTGTAACACTTCCTTCATCAGAGAGACCCTAACCTTGCTCCATTCAATGATTGCATCTTGCAACTCGCTGAACTGGTATTATCAAATAATTACTTAATCTTTGAGTCAGACTTTTTCCTTCAAATTCGGGGAGTAGCCATGGGCTCCCTCCCTTTTTGCACCCAACTATGAGAACCTGCATGTGGGACAATTTGAGGAAGCACTTATTTACAAAACAGAGACACACCCTACTTTCTAAAATCATCCCATTGAAGAGATACATAGATGATGTCTTTGTGCTCTGGGAAGGAAGTCAGCAGAATTCCAAAACAGTGTTAAACGAGAGCTCTAAATATCTCAAATGCCCCATGCAGATTGATGAGAGAAAAATAAATTACCTGAACGTATGGATCATCAAAGAGAATGATGCATTACATACAGACTTATACACAAAGCCCATAGATCGCAATACCTTGCTACGTGCGGATAGTATGCATCCCCTTTCCCTCAGGAATGGTCAATCATATAGCCAGTTATGCAGGGTTAAACAAATCTGTGGCCACCAGTCAGATTTTGACAGCAATGTTAAGAAAATGACAGATAAATTCAAAAGGAAAGGCTACAAGGACAAAACTCTTAATACTGCAATGAAGAAAACATCTCAAAAACCAAGAGTGGAATTGCTAAAAAAAAACTAAACCAAAGAAGAAAAACAACGCAACAGTCTTTTGCACTAAGTACACCAAGTGTACGGAGAAAACGAAAGCAATCCTGAAAAAGCACTGGCATATTCTGCAACCAGACAAAAATTGCACACCTCTTCAAGGAGCCCCCACTGGTGGTCTATAAGTGTGGTCGCAATATTGGAGATAGATTGGTGAGATCTGACCCGCCCCCTGAGCACACTCAGACACTCTTGACACCCATTCCAAATGGAAACTATGATGTGGCTCATGTGTCCAGTACAATAGCACTACAGAAACATCCTTCTTCAGACATCTACACACAGGTCGAAAAATCCCTGTTAGGGGTATCATCTCATGCAAGACAAAGGGAGTAATCTATCTCATCACCTGTTCATGTGGGAAAGCCTATGTAGGGCAAACGAAAAGACAATTAAAACAAAGCATAGCTGAACACCGCAGCTCAATCAGGTGTAAGAACATTGACTATCCAGTAGCAGCTCACTTTGTTGAAGCTAACCATCCCATCTCCTCCCTCAAATACACAGGCATTGAGCATGTTGCTCTACCAAGGAGAGGAGGTAACATGGAGATCCTACTACCTCAAAGGGAGATCTACAGGATATCATGTTTAAAAACACTGACCCCTAGTGGTCAGAATATTGACTTTGATCTCAGGCCATTCTTATGACCAATTATATTGGACAGGTCTTGTAAATGAATGTATTCTTTCCACAGCTTATCAGAGTACACCCAATATGTTGCCCCTGTTGATGATGCTTATAATGCATTATGGTCGAACCAAAAGATTACATGTAAGAAAATAAAAATGGAAATATTTAAATATAGTGGCAGGAAAAAGTATGTGAACCCTTTGGAATTACCTGGATTTCTGCATAAATTGGTCATAACATTTGATCTGACCTTCATCTAAGTCACAACAATAGACAAACACTGTGTGCTTAAACTAAACTAACACACAAATTATTGTCTATTTCTTGTCGAAATTGAATAGATAATTTATACATTCACAGTGTAGGTTGGAAAAAGTATGTGAACCCCGAGGCTAATGACTTCTCCAAAAGCTAATTGGAGTTAAGAGTCTGCTAACCTGGAGTCCAATCAATGAGACGGGATTGGAGATGTTGGATAGGGCTGCCCAGCCCTGTAAAAAAACACTCACAGAATTTGAGTTCGCTATTCACAAGAAGCTGGAACGGGTCACAAAAGTATCTCTAAAAGCCTCGATGTGCATCAATCCACAGTAAGACAAATTGTCAATAAATGGAAAGTTCAGCACTGTTGCTACTCTCCCTAGGAGTGGCCGTAAGGGAAATATGACTGCAAGAGCACAGCGCAGAATGCTCAATGAGGTTAAGAAGAATCCTAGAGTGTCAGCTAAAGACTTACAGAAATCTCTGGAACAGGCTAACATCTCTGTTGACGAGTATCGTAAAACACTAAACAAGAATGGTGTTCATGGGAGGACACCACGGAAGAAGCCACTGCTGTCCAAAAAAACATTGCTGCATGTTTGAAGTTTGCAAAAAGTGCACCTGGATGTTCCAAAATATTCTGTGGACAGAAGAAACTACAGTTGAGTTGTTTGCAAGGAACACACAACACTATGTGTGGAGCAAAAAAATTCACTGCACACCAACATCAAAAACTTATCCCAACAGTACAGTAGGGTGGAGGGAGCATCATGGTTTTGGGCTGCTTTGCTGCCTCAGGACCTGGACAACTTTCTATCATCAACGGAAAAACAAATTCCCAAGTTTATCAAGACATTTTGCAGGAGAATGTAAGGCTATCTGTCTGCCAATTGAAGCTCAACAGAAGTTGGGTGATGCAACAGGAAAATACGCCTTCTGGAGTGGCCCAGTCAGAGTCCTGACCTCAACCCGATTGAGATGCTGTGGCATGACCTCAAGAGAGCAGTTCACACCAGACATCCCAAGAATATTTCAGTTTTGTAAAGAGGAATGGTCCAAACATTTGCATGAGGTTATTGCTGCCAAAGGAAGGTCCACCAGTTATTAAATCCAAGGGTTCACATATACTTCTTCCACCCAGCACTGTGAATATTTACACGGTGTGTTCAATAAAGACATTAAAACATATACTTGTTTGTGTGTTATTAGTTTAACCTGTTTGGGTTAGGGGGCAGCATTTTGACGTTTGGATGAAAAGCGTTCCCAGAGTAAACTGCCTGCTACTCAGTCTCAGTTGCTAATATATTTGGACAGAAAACACTCTGAAGTTTCTAAAAATGTTTGAATGATGTCTGTGACTGTAACAGAACTCATATGGCAGGCGAAGATCTGTGAAAAATCCAACCAGGAAGTGGGAAATCTGAGGTTTGTAGTTTTTCAACTCTTGGCCTGTCGAATACACAGTGTCACTTCCTAAGGCTTCCACTAGATGTCAACAGTCTTTAGAACCTTGTTTGATGCTTCTACTGTGAAGTGGGGCTGGATGAGAGGGAAATGAGTCAGAGGTCTGGCAGAGAGCCACGAGCTCTTTACCTCGTGTTCCATTGCTTTTCTACAGACAAAGGAATTCTCCGGTTGGAACATTATTGAAGATTTATGATAAAAACATCCTAACGATTGATTCGATACTTCTTTTGACATGTTTCTACGAACTGTAATATGACTTTTCATCTGAACTTTTGCTCGGCCCTGCCCGCGCGTAAGTGAACGCGCAAACCAAAAGGAGTTATTTGGACTTTATGGAACAAATCAAACATTTATTGTGGAACTGGGATTCCTGGGAGTGCATTCTGATGAAGATCATCAAAGGTAAGTGAATATTTATAATGCTATTTCTGACTTCTGATGACTCCAACATGGCAGATATTTTTTTGGGTTGTGTTGGTCTCTGAGCACCGTACTATTATTGCATGGTTTGCTTTTTCCGTAAAGCTTTTTTGAAATCTGACACAGCGGTTGCATTAAGGAGAAGTATATCTTTAATTCTGTGAATAACACTTATATCTTTTATCAATGTTTATTATGAGTATTTCTGTAAATTGATGTGGCTCTGTGCAAATTCACGGGATGTTTTGAAGGCAAAGCCAAATGTAAACAGAGGTTTTTGGATATAAATATGAACTTGATCGAACAAAACATAAATATATTGTGTAACATGTTGTCCCGGGAGTGTCATCTGATGAAGAATATCAAAGTTTAGTGATTCATTTTATCTCTATTTCTGCTTGTTGTGACTCCTCTCTTTGGTTGGAAAATCGCTGTATGCTTTCTGTGACTAGTTGCTGACCTAACATTATGATATGCTCTGCTTTTTTGAAATCGGACACAGTGGTTGGATTAACAAGAATTCTATCTTTAAAATGGTGTCTAATACTTGTATGTTTGAGAAATGTGAATTATGAGATTTCTGAATTTGGTGCCCTGCAATTTCATTGGCTGTTGGCGAGGGGTTCCGCTAGCAGAACGGGGTTGTTTGTCTGTGTTTGTCTATTGTTGTGACTTAGATGAAGATCAGATCAACTTTCATCACCAATTTATGCAGAAATTCAGTTAATTCCATAGGTGAAATGAAATGAAATGAAACAGTAATGTATGTAGATGCTAATGATAACAATGGCATCATATATTCAATATGCTGTGGGCTATTGTCTTAAAAGTTTTGCTCAATTCATTCTGCTCAACCTGTGACGTGGTTAGTTTGGACCCAGGCACAGAAAAGAGACCAGACGAGGAATCAGTGCTTAAGTATACACATAATGCTTTACTGATATATGGTAGCCGCAATATCACTGTATACTTGAAGGAACAAACACTAAGTCTCAAACTCACTCAGGAAAGGAACGCACACGATAAACAATTCAAGCATCTGCAAAGGACCACAGAAGACAAAACTCTTTAAAAACAGGGACACAATCATGAAATAAGACAATAAGAATAAGTCCAATAAAAGTCTCTAGGACGGCCTCTGTCGCCCTCTGGTGCCAGAAGGAACCATGACACAACCTAGCATATATGACACACAATTATGACACCCTCACTGTTGTCATTGGTCGCACTAATTGAACTGTTTGTCGACATAACCGAGTTCAAGCATTCATGAAATGACCCTGAAGTAGGCACAGTGATGCCGAAATGTTGGTGTTTTTTTACCCAGTCATTTAAGCTATATATATATATATATATATATATAGAGTGTGCGACTCCCTTTCTATAGCTTACAGTTTATTCACCGCTAGTCAGCACCTCTACACTAAATCATTTTCTCTGGGTGTGCGCCAGCTCATGCTTTTTATGTGTCAAGATGTTTGGGATGTTGAAAACACAAGTTTCCGAAGTCATTATGCTTTGTCGATTGGTTGTGTGGTGCATTGGCACAGACACCTGTTGGTGGAAAAATCATTGCGTATATTTTATATAATTATAAATATGGCATCAAAATGTAGAAAATACTATTTCTACCTAGCTGACAATTGTCTGCAGCCGGCTCTGGTCGTAGTGTAATTAAACAGGCAGGGAGAGTGAGCTCGTCGGCGAACCGTCAAACTTCTGGTCCGTAGCCCTGTGTGGCATCGTCTGTGCCACCAAAGCATGCTTAAGTGGCAAAGTTGATAAACACAGGGTCGCTACAGTTATTGCTATTTGTAGTCATAAACATTATTTTTTGTTAATTCTATGGGGGGGAGCCCTCCCCATAAAATTTTGATCTGTCCCTTACTGCTTTTGTTTAATTATTAGCAGTAGAGGAGGCAGCCACCTTGAAGTTGATGTTTTCTATTTTGCTTATATATCATCCATCATTATTATGAGTTTCCTATTGATTTTCCTCATTATTATGAGTTTCCTTCCTATTGATAATATCAAAACAACTGTAGTAGTACATTTTCTTTGTTCATTCATGCCCTGTAAACTCCAAGAAAGCACTGATAACTTAAAAAGTAAATAGATGTGTATTCTGTAACCAGCATAGAATATGTATAAAAAGAAAAAAACACATTTCCCAGGAGTCTCACCAGGTCGCAACTCATATAAACCTCCCCCTTTCCCTCCCACCAAAAAGGGAATATTCATGATTACATTGCAGCTGTGTTATATTCGTAATATTTACAACATCCCTTTCTTGTAGACTCCAACAACGATGCATACAGTTGCAGGGCTCTGGCATGACAGGAACAAATAGCCCATCCACAGAGCTCCCTCTATTATCGTCCCATAATCTAAATACCAAATACATTCTACTGGACTAGAAAGGGGGGGATAATAAACCATATGAAATCATTAACGTGAAATAAAAACTCATAAGCTTGAAACCTGTTTAGTAGGGACGAATATGAAGCATTCAACAGATCCTAATTTGAACAGTAATTTGCTCATTGCTGTTCAGTTCCCTCTGGGACATTCTATTCGTGGGTCCCGTCTAAGAGGGTCAAGAGGGTGTAAAAAAGTAAGTGGGTTGAACACCCACACAAAGACAGACGGGAGTCGAACGCGAAATAAATAATACAGAAAGGGGAGGGGGTCAGAAAGCCTGTGAGGCCGAGTAGATTATGGTCGGGGGAGTAATCCAGCATTGGCTTGACTTCCATTGCTGCAGAGGCTTGCGTGGGTCTTGTTGTTGATGCTTCGCCGGGTGAACCACGCTGTACCTCAGGTTAGTTTCGCTCAGTAGTCCTCTCACCTGGTTGTAGGTAGCTTGCTGTTTCTGTAGATCTGTGCTTACATAGGCTGTTGGTTAACCATCTTTGGATTCCATGATCCAATCCGATTATTCTCAAATTACATTTCCTGCCGTGGTTTCCCAGCACCTGTGTCTTTTCCTCCAGCAGCTTATTTGCAACTAGCAATGTGTCATACTTCTCCACCGTTTCCAGCCAGGTGTGTAGGGCGGTAGCTGAAACCTTGAGATCTTTTTCCTTTTAGCCTCAATTGATGACAGTGGTTTGAAGTTTCACTACTGTGTTGTTGGTTGGGCTCAGCTTGGTGATTGGAGGATATTTCCTCACGGACAATCACTCTGATCACACTTGCAAGATCGTCAGGATCCATTGGAGTGCTGCATGTCTTGTACGGCATCCACGTGTAGGCTAGTTGTTACTTCCCGAAACGTTAACCTCTCTTGGGTAGGGGGCAGTATTTTCACGTCCAAATGAAAAGCGTGCCCAAAGTAAACTGCCTGTTACTCAGGCCCAGAAGCTAGGATATGCATAATTGGTAGATCTGGATAGAAAACACTCTAAAATTTCTACAATTGTTAAAATAATATCTGTGAGTATAACAGAACTGATATGGCCTGCGAAACCCCGAGGACAAACCATGAGAGCGCATTCTTTGGTATTTTTTCTCCGGCAGACAATAACGATTCTCCATCTTAAATTTGATCATTTATTTACTTATTAGGGTACCTAAGGTTTGATTATAAATGTTGTTTGACTTGTTTGGAAAAGTTTATTAGTAATGTTTGGGATTCATTTTGTATGCATTTTGATGGAGGGAAACTGGGTGGATTATTGACTGAAGCGCGCCAGCTAAAACTGAGTTTTATGGATATAAAGAAGGACATTATCGAACAAAAGGACCATTTGTGATGTACCTGGGACCTTTTGGAGTGCCAACAGAAGAAGATCATCAAAGGTAAGGCATTTTTTATATCGCTATTTCTGACTTTCGTGTCGCACCTGCCTGGTTGATAATATGTTTTTCATGGTTTTGTATACGGGGCGCTGTCCTCAGATAATCGCATGGTGTGCTTTCGCCGTAAAGCCTTTTTGAAATATGACACAGCGGCTGGATTAACAAGAAGGTAGGCTTTATTTTGATGTATTACACTTGTGATTTTATGAAAGTTAAATAGTTATAATTCTGTAGTTTGAATTTCGCGCTCTGCAATTTCACCAGATGTTGGCTAGGTGGGACGTTACCGTCCCACCTGCCCATAAGAAGTTTTAAGTCAATACCGTTGGAATTCTTAATATTGAAAAATAAAGATACATTTGTTGTGAATAAAGTCTTACTTTGAGGGAATTCTGTGGTACGAGATAAGCCCGTTCACTGCATGCCACTGGAAATCAAGTCCTCCTAAAGGACTGAAATTTTTGTCATGAAATGAGCGCACGTCTTTGAGAGATTTGAGAGTTTTTCATGACTCTTTGAGAGAGAGCTTGTCATTACTCAATAGTTTGTCATGACTGTGCACTTGGAATGCTGTGTGTGTGTGTGTGTACCCACATTTGTGTATAGGCGCATGCGTGTGTGTGTACACGTGTGTGTGTGTTTATTTGGCTAGGTATCTGTCCATGTCTGGTTGCACTCACATTTCTAGCGCCCCCAGTGGCCGTGTGTCCTGCTCCCCCTCCAGTGAATCCCCTGTGGTTAGGGACAGCGAGTCGCTGTCATAGATACCGTTCGCATCCTCCTCTGTGATGATGTCATAGGCCCCGTCATCAGTCTTGGCGCTGGGGTCCGACACTGCACAGGAAACAGGTGATCAAACCAGTCATGTACTTGTAACACTAGCCTGTATGTATGCATTAATAAAGTGTTTATAAGAGCTGTCTAAAGACATAACAGGAGCAAGAAGTCACACCTATACCCAATTCTATCCCAGGCAGTCATACATGTTTTACACATAGAAAAGCCATAGAGATCACATTATGTTTTTATGAATAGCAAATTGTGATCACCAAGGCTTTTGTCTTGATGTTCTTTTACAACAAAAATATATATATATATATTATTTTACCTATCCACCTTCGGAGGACAAATATATATATACATTTTTTTCAGCTTTTCTGCTACACATACAGGTCCAGTCAAAGGTTTGGACACACCTGCTCATTCCAGGGTTTTTCTTTATTTGTACTATTTTCTACATTGTAGAATAATAGTCAAGATATCCTAACTATGAAATAACACTTATGGAATCATGTAGTAACCAAAAAAGTGTAAAATAACCCTTTGCCTTGATGACAGCTTTGCACACTCTTGGCATTCTTTCAACCAGCTTCATGAAGTCGTCACCTGGAATGCATTTCAATTAACAGGTGTGCCTTGTTGAAAAGTTAATTTAAGGAATTTCTTTCCTTCTTAATGCGTTTGAGCCAATCAATGTGTGTTGTGACAAGGTAGGGGTGGTATACAGAAGATAACCCTATTTGGTAAAAGACCAGGTCCATATTATGGCAAGAACAACTAAAATAAGCATATAAATTAAACTCCACCATTACTTTAAGACATGAAGGTCAGTCAATATGGAAAATTTCAAGAACTTTTAAAGTTTCTTCAAGTGCAGTCGCAAAAACCATCAAGCGCTATGATGAAACTGGCTCTCATGAGGACCACCACAGGAATGGAAGACCCACAGTTACCTCTGCTGTAGAGAGTAAGTTCATTAGAGTTACCAGCCTCAGAAATTGCAGCCCAAATAAATGCTTCAGAGTTCAAGTAACAGACACATCTCAACATCAACTGTTCAGAGTAGACTGCGTGAATCAAACCTTCATGGTCGAATTGCAGTAAAGAAACCACTACTAAAGGACACCAATAAGAAGAGACTTTCTTGGGCCACTAAACATGAGCAATAGACATTGGAAATCTGTCTTTTGGTCTGATGAGTCCAAATTTGAGATTTTTGGTTCCATCTGCCGTGTCTTTGTGAGACTCAGAGTAGGTGAACGAACGTATGATCTCCGCATGTGTGGTTCCCACAGCGAAGCATGGAGGAGGTGTGACGGTGTGGGGGTGCTTTGCTGGTGACACTGTCTGTGATTTATTTAGAATTAAAGGCACACTGAACCAGCATGGCTTCCACAGCATTCTGCAGCGTTACGCAATCCCATCTGGTTTGCACTTACTGGGACTATCATTTGTTTTCAACAGGACATTGACCCAACACACCTCCAGGCTGTGTAAGGGCTATTTGACCAAGGAGGAGAGTGATGGAGTGCTGCATCAGATGACCTGGCCACCACAATTACCCAACATCAACCCAATTGAGATAGTTAGGGATGAGTTGGATCACAGAGTGAAGGAAAAGCAACCAACAAGTGCTCAGCATATGTGAGAACTCCTTCAAGAATGTTGGAAAAGCATTCCAGGTGAAGCTGGTTGAGAGAATGCTAAGAGTGTGCAAAGCTGTCATCAAGGCAAAGGGTGGTTACTTTGAAGAATCTAAAATCTAAAATATATTTTTTATGTGTTTAACACTTTTTTGGTTAGGACATGATTCCATATGTATGAGTTCCTAGTTTTGATTTCTTCTTCACTATTATTCTACAATGTGGAAAATAGTAAAAATAAGGAAAAACCATTGAATGTGTAGGTGTGTCCAAACTTTTGACTGGTACTGTACAAACATTTTACATACACATTTTACATAGACATTTTGCATACACGCTTTACACACATGGTACTTTTATATAAAGCAGTCACATAACAATAACACATTACCAAACATAAGCTCTTTAATCCCACCCTCTCTGCCCATCCCACCTATCACCACAGACCCCCCTCGTTTGGTTTCCATGGGCCATATATTTTTCAATTGTGCTCTGATGTTTTACATAATGTTTTAACCTTTCTAATCGTACAGTATCTCTTGATGTTTTTACTAGCCTATCTCTTTGAACTTCTTATCTTATCCCATCTGTCAGGTTTTGTATGTGTGATGACGACGCACGTCATTGGGCTTTGGCTGTTCTATAAACGTCCACAGCAGAACTTACCTTTTGAGGAATATGAAGACTTCTTGAAATCTGTAGTAGCCGTACATTTTCCCTTCCCAGTACAATGACGTGACAAAACAAGGCAGATGTTTGCCAAGCAACCTCCGCTGTGGTTTTTGCCATTTTTGTTCATGAAAGCAGTAAAGCGGAAGGGAGATTAAGACAATTGAATTGAGGTGGCACCTACCACCCCTCGCCATTTTGCTTAGAACAAGATAATGGAAGTAAACCACTAGAATGGTTAGGAATGCCAGAAGGTTTCTGTTCTTATTCCACAGGGTACAGAGGATGGTCTTGTTTCAGTACCTGTTATGACTTCCCTATTCAACACAAAACCACTTTACACAACCTTGAAAGAAGGCCAGAGTAATTGTAACAAATTGTGTTTTTCAATCAAATTGTCTCAAGGGGGTTTGCTTAAATACGTGTCCCTTTCGACTGAGTGTTTGAAAAAGGCCTTTGCAAGTGTGTGAGCATGTATTTGTATGTGTGGGTTTTTGAGTGCGCATACTAGGAGTGTGTACGTGTATTTGCGTGTGCATACGTGAGACCATCTATATCTCACCTGTAACCCTGGGAGTAGGTTTGTAGGGGGCTGGTTTGGGGAGTGAGTGAGGCCCAATTACGGGGGGAGGCAGCTGGGTGTCGGAGGGACTCAGCTCACCCTCTGTGAACCTCTCCACCACGGCTCTATGTTGGGTGTAACATTCCCTACAGCAACGCTCCTTTTTCCCACTGTGCTTGGTCATCACAAAGTTGTTACTGCAGTAGTAGCAGAAGATGCGTCCACACAGCCTGAAACAAGAAGAGAGTCTAGTATTGTATCACTGTGGAACATTCATTCAATACAGGAGTTAAATTACTAAAATGCCAATTCAAATACTGAATTGCCTGAAAGTCCAATATAATTGAGACCTTGGAATTATTAGCCAATATACTCAATCAACCATCCTGGCAATATCGCCAGATTCACCACCTCTGTCCATTGTAACCACTATGTAAAATGGCCTGTTTACAAATGTGTATAACAGTGGCGGTCAGTGGCGTTAAAGATGAGGGAGGACAATTTATTTTTATCAGCATGGCCTTATTTCTATTACAGCATATTGGATGACTGTCATTCATATTCCATTCACAGAGATAGGTTTAGGCTATTACATGATACTCTAATTTTCCGTATACCCATCATGAGGTTGCTACAACATAGCCTATGAATGAAAGTTTACAATGTAGGTTCACACAGGTCAAGAGAAGAATTTGAGGTGACAGACAGTGACACATGGACAGACAGTGACACATTCAATACCGCCTTACACACTCTTGCCTGCATCTAGCTGATAAAGGATGTGATAATTAGTCCAATAGTTGCAAACGAGAGTTTCTATTGGACGAATTCAGGTATGTTAATCCCGTTTAAAATCAGTGGAATGAATACACCCCTGATCACACGTAAATACAGTTCACTTTCATAATAGCCACGTTTTATTCCTTCTCGCATCTATATCCTCTCCTCCTCTCATATTTTCCCTTCGTCGCTTGTGGACATTAATGCACAACACATCAGCAGTATGTGTCCAGGCGAAAAAACCTTTCTAAGCCAAACTGCTACCCACAGCCTACATCGTTGTCACCATATTAGCTAAAGTAACGTCATAGTCAACATAACTAATAACGTTACAGTGTACAGTCAGTAAGCAGTTTAGTACTTACACCGGCCGGCTACAGTGGCAATACATTTGTAAAAACCAAAAGCGTACCTTTACTTGGAAGAGTTCCAGTGTTGTGTTGGATAGTCATAGCCAGCTAGCTAACATAGCATCCCTCTGTTTGAGTAGGGTAAAGTAGCTAGCTGCATTTGCTGGCTAAGTGAAACTGAAAGTTTTAAAAATTAATCTCTCTCTCTCTTGCTTGCCCTTCATTTTGGAAGGAATTAATTTTTCCACCCAATCAAACTGCAGTGCTAGCTAGCTGTATCTTATACTTTCAGTACTGTATTAGTCTATGGAAGGGGGTGAGATTTGTATTGAAGTCAATGGACCCAGAGGTGTACGGAAGCTAGCTGTCCTCCGGCTACACCATGGTGCTACCCTACAGAGTGCTGTTGAGGCTACTGTGGACATTTCTTAGCAAAATAGTATGTTTTAATCAATCAATTATTTGGTGACCTGATTATATTTAGCTTAGTTTTATCTAAAAAGGATAACTTTTTGAATGTAACTTTTTTTTTTTTTTAAATATGAAAATCCCTGAATCCCTGAAATCCCTTCCTCCTATGAGGAGCCTCCACTGGTGTATAGGTGTATCACAATGTTTTCAATCATTACCAGTCAGACCGTAGTCTGTTGAAGTCACGATAAGAAAAAAAGAAGAGTCAGCAATTTCTAAAGTCACCGACTCTCTAATAGCAATTAACACCGTGTCTACGGTTCCCGTAACATGACGTAATATGGCCATTTGGTGAGTCAGTGCCCTCTCAGTGCCCACCTGCAGTGGTGTCGGCGTAGCCACCAGGTGAAATGGCCCTGACAGCCCAGGCAGTGGGTGGCCTCCTTGTCCTGCAACCAGCGTTCCTCTGCCCGCAGCTTCTGCTCAAACTCCAGAGCATCGGACTTCTGCCACAGAATGTCCTTATCCCTGCCGGAGCACATACACACACTGTGAATACATTTTGAATGTTTGGATCCAGCATCGAAGCACAAAGCACCAAAAAGGTCACAAACACACACGGGTACACACACACATACACAGGTAGGGGGTTAGAGCGCAGGACGTGCTGCCAAAAAGAACATGGGTTATACAAATCTGGTTGTTCCCCTCTGTTCATCAGAGAGTGACAGAGTATGGCAATTATCCGCTCAGTTAGGTTCATTCAGGCATGGTTTCTTTGTAACGAGTGAATCATACATTTGTATGGTTTGTGGGTACATAATCATTACTCATGCTATTCTGTTTACATTGTCCTAATCTAATTCCACATGCACTTTCCAATGACCCCCTGTTCTGGAGTGCATCTTTCTGCCAATGAGCAGTAAGGAATAGGAAAAAGTGAAAGAGTAAATGAAGACGGTAAATAACAGCACTCTAGTGGTTTAAGGAGACCCCAGGGGAGCTGGAATTGTGTTTTATCCCCTACTGGGGATGAGAGCTATGCGAATAGCTGAGACAGAGAGAGAGAGAGAGAGCATCAATTACTGCCAAAACAACGGAATAATCATAAGCAGACAAGAGCTGTTGCTTTCTCTTCATTCTTCTCCCTCTTGAAATCCCCCTCGCACTCTCTTTCTCCTTGAAATCATAGACTTTCTGAATTCCAAATCGACTACTCCTAGGCACTTTATGTACAGTAGATTTCAACAGATCGGATATGTATAATCCATACAGTACAGTAGTTCTTTCATCTTGCCCTTTTAGCTGTATATTGGATACACCTAACCAATTGTTTTACACCTACAGAAGTGCCTACCGGTTGATTTGGAATTCCGAATTGGTTTCTGTCTGTCTCCAAACAACTTATTTCTTCGTCGCCCTCCTCTGTGTCACTTTTTTATACCCTTTCCCCCCCCCCATCCATCTCTTTCCTTTCCCTCCCTCCTTCTCATCAGATGAGACTGTCAGTGGTGAGATGGCATATCAAAGGCCTAAACTGTGTTCGCTATGGGAGATCATCCTCAGAACACACACTTCCCCCAGGGCTCAGCTAAGAGGGCAGAACCCAGACATAACATGCCATCTGATCGCCCAAACAAAGGGGGGAAAACAAGTCATCAACACCCTTTCAAGTTCCTAAACAAAGCTCCTCCCCCTCTACAAGATCAAAAGGTGCAGCTGTCACTTTTCTGTTTCCTCCCATGGCTCGGGGCAGGTGCAGAGGAGGGTGGAAGGCCCAGGGCATACTTGATTAGTTCGATGAGGCGCTCCTCCAGGGTGCTCTTGGTTCGGTAGAGGTCGTCGATCTCTGCTGTCGTCCTGAGGCAATGGCTATGCTTGTCAACCTCGGCCTGCTCCAATTTCTTCTTCAGCTCCTCACGTGCCGCCTGGACCTCCAAGAGAGCCTCCTCGGCACTAAATGGGGGAGCGATTAGAAGGGAGTGACAGGGATTAAGCGAATGGAAGAGCGAATTGGCGTTTGTCTACAATGTGAGTTTTGATATTGTACTATATTGTACTATTGTACTTTGGACACATGGGGTTAAAGTCCTGTGAATACATGTTTAAATGATCAGATCGTAATGATGTTTGGTATATACTGTATATTGTGAGGACCAATATATATATATTAAAACTATATCTAAAGAAATCCACTCATACACTTCTAGAGTAGATTATACAGTATAAGCAAATTCCATGCAAGTCAATGGAGAGTGAGGCCTGCTACAGCATTCTCCAATGTTCTCTCCCTCTCTCACAGGCACACATGTACATACAGCACACATGTACCACAGACATACAGTATATGTTATTTAGTATATGTAAAGACAACGTTAAATTAAGAATAGTCTGATGGGTGACAATATTAGCCTATCATTTGTGAATGATGTATTATCACTTGTGAATGATTCCCAGCTTGTGCAGTAAGGCAAGAAACAGTGCATGCCTTTTTCCACCATAAAAAGGCATCTTTATAATAATAATCGCATTTGCCATCACTTTCAGGAAGAGCGTTTTCCCGTTAATTGATTGCATTTTGGAACATTTGCGCTTCCTGCCTCCTGCCGTGTGCGCATTGCTGCGCTGATAATGGGAAGAGATAGTTCATCAACATTTTAAGCAAAACGTTCTGATCTGTTACATCAGCCTCATTGCTTACATTTTTTGTTGTTGATGCGAGTGGTTGTATTAATTTGGCCTCAGAGTTCATGGATTTCTTTAGGGGGCATTACAGCCACACAAGGGAGATGCCACTGGGAAATTCGAGGTCTGGTGAGAATATTATCAAGTGCTTGTAAAATTGTGAATGAGAGACTGATGAAGTGTGTGCAGCTTGAACAAAAAACAAAATCAGAGCTCATGCCTTTCATGCAACTTTTTTTCAAATCACCATTAGAGTCCCGTCATGCAGCCTAAGAACGTATTAAAAATGTTTTAAAAAATATAGCCCTACGTTTGTATCACAACTTAAGTTGCATAAATAACTCTAAATTAAACATATAGGAGGACCAGTTTATTTGTTAAATGCTCCACAGAATAGCCGCATGTGCGCACTTTCTTCGAAATCGTTTGGAGAAAATATCCTTTATATTCTATGAAGCTATGTTCAATTGTTTCTTCATACTATAAAATGAAATAAAATTATGCCACGGAATTCTAGGCAAATCTTGTCTTCTAAATGAACTAGTGTAGCTCACAGCCATATCAGGTCCTAACATAAGAACAACTCAGTATGCTATTCTGTTCTTCTGAAATAAGACTACATTTTGTTCATATCATGTTTCTTTAGACGTGTCTAAAATAAAGAATGGATTTATTGTAATGGTGTCGTCCAGGGGTGGGCAAACTTTTTGGCTCGAAGGCCACATCCGGACTTTGAAATTCAATGAAGGGACACATTTTTGTTCAAATCAATTTGTGGGGGCTTCCTGAGTGGCGAAGCGGTCTAAGACACTACATATCAGTGCTTGAGACGTCCGTACAGACCCGGTTCGATCCCGAGCTGTGTCACAGCTGGCAGTGACTGGGAGACCCATGAGGCGGCGGACAATGGGCCCAGCGTTGTCCGGGTTACGGGAGGGTTTGGCAGGGCGAGATTTCCTTGTCCCATCACAGTGACTCCTGTGGCGGGCCGGGCACATGCACGCTGATATGGTCGCCAGGTGTACGGAGCTTCCTCTGATACATTGGTGTGGCTGGCTTCCGGGTTAAGAGGGCATTGTGTCAAGAAGCAGTGCGGCTTGGCTGGGTCGTGTTTCGGAGGACGCACTAATCTCCTTCGCCTCTTCTGAGTCCGAACGGGAGTTGCAGCGATGGAACAAGACTGTAACTACCAATTGGATAACATGAAATTGGGGAGAAAAAAAAGGGGTAAAAAAAATATTGATATTTTGAAGTGCCCAGTGGGCCGGATACAGCCAATACTTTGCTCCTCCTTGGTGTACACTATATTAAATGGATTTATTAGACTTTTTTTAATGTAGATGTTCCATCAGTAGCTTGTAGGCTGTGCGTGAAAGCCAGGAGATGATAGACATGTTTATGTTAATTAACAGTCAATTACCGTGAGACAGGCAGTTATTTGTTTGACAATCACTGGTTGACAACATTTTGTGACCGCCACGGCCCTACTAATAAGGTGACATGACTGAACAAGGTGTGGTCTAAACATATGGTTAACGGTCCGCAAGTAACCCAGTTTAAGAACGGCCCGAGATATGCATCATGAACGTAAGAGGCGGCCGCCAACGCACAATAGAAATCAAAAACGTATAATGGGTCATATCTTTTGAACGGTAAGGGCTAGAATAATTTCTACCAGGGAAAGAGGGAGACTTGGCCATGTTGGCTACAGAACCTGGCTATGAAATGCAGTGAGGAAAGTGGGAGGGTTGAGCGAGACTACAAATTTAAAGACGGCTACTTTTCTATGCTCAAGGGAGAGAAAAACATAGCTAGACTTGTTTTACTATTAAACTCAATGCTACTATTGTTTTGTTTTGTAAAGCAGCTTGGGTTTCTTAACCAGGCAAAAGGTAGCTAAGTAGAAGGCTGATGGTGACTGGTTAGCTTGTGCTTATTATCATTGAAAAGCATAATCTCGCCAAAAAACCTTATCCAGTCCACTTAGTAGTCCGATTTTATTCACAGAGATCATTTTTTCTCGTTTCGTTTTAGTCAACTGAAACATAATTTCTGTTTAGTTATAATTTTTCTGTGTCTATTTAGTCAGTTATAGTCTTGTCAATTGCCATTGAAAAACATGAGTTTGACTAATATTTTAGTTACTATTTTGTATGAAATGAACGCTGCCGTATGTCAGAGGTAAATGGAAGGTTATAGCCATACCTGGTGACAGAGTCTCTCAGTCGCTGAATCTCTCCCTCACTCTGACGAATAGCGGCTTCCGACTTTGCGACGTGAGCATCCTTCTCTCCAATCAGCCGTGAGTACTCCTCATTCACCCCCTTCATCAAACATAATCATAACATACACTCGTTTTTTTTTTTTAAGAACCAAAAAAGCTTTCGTAAACAGATGAACTGCTGACCCCTTTAAATACAGACAAAGGATTAAGAAGTCTACAGAGGAGCGATGCTTTGTAAATTAACTCTCTCCTTCACTCAATCATAGCAAAGTATTATAGTACAGGCAGACTCTCTACGCAGGGAGAGGAAGGAGATTCACACCACCCTGCCCTCAGTTTTATCATCCTCGGCTTATGAACACTGAGCTAATCTAATCTTCGGGGTATTAATTAACCCAGTCAGGTGTGTGCAGCCCTGCTCCTCTCGCCCCCTTTTTGTATTTTTACCTTTGCCCCCTTTTCCCTTTCTCATATTCATTCCTCTGCCTCTCTAATGAAAACATAAACACTTTTGCCAGGGCAGACAAGATGAATGTGCCACGGCTGGATTTGTCATCCACTCTCTCCTTCTACACACAATATGATCTTTCACAAATTCCTCTTACTGATTCTTTCCTTCCGCTATTCCAGTGTCAGCTGCTAAACAGACATGCCATTTAGCCAATCAGTTGTCCTGCGCCAGTGTATCCTAAAGTGGTCTATCTTGATAGGGGATTGAAGACTGTGGTATCATTTTTTCGTCTGGCGCTATGTCAAACGCACGTTAGTTTGCAATTTCGTCGTGTAAAAACTGCAGCACTGGCATTTTACAGCCCTAACGCCAGGTTCGGTCATTTGCCTGTCTAACAACAGATCGCTTGCGCCGAGGTGGGAGGGGTGTCAATATTTGAGATGTTGCCTTAAAAACAAGCACAAAAGTGACCATTTCATACAGTAGTAATGGGAAGTTTTAAGACCCACAAAAAGCACATCTTAACGGTAACGCAGTTGATAATGGAATGGATTTTGAGAGAGAAAGCGCAGACTATCCAGCCATGATGCACAGTGCCCATGGAAGGAGAGATGCGTCTTTTGTGACAGTGAATCGGGTTTATAAAAAAACGATTTCATTTAATTTGATTAAAAAAACAAGCATAGCCTACCTTCCCCTTAATCAAGGCTGGTTTAGTAGCATTGCGATATTAAAAGTAGCTTATGAATATAGAGGTTTTAAATGGTCAACAGAGTGCCTTGAAACATTTGAGGTTTTTGTCCTCATGCTTTTTCATTATTCACAATTCACATACCTGCATTTTTCTTGTTCAAGTAGGCTATCCATTCCCATTTTCAAAGAGCTACCCTCGTCCGATTGCAAAAGATATCCTCCTCCAAACTATTCAGTCCTCCTATAATGCCATATCAAAAGCAGATTTTTTGGAGAATCTGCCTCACACATACAGTACCAGTCAAAAGTTTGGACACACCTACTCATTCCAAGGTTTTTCTTTATTTTATTATTTTCTACATTGTAGAATAATAGTGAAGACAAAAAAACTATAAAATAACACACATGAAATCATGAAATAACAAAAGTGTTAAACAAATCAAAATATATTTTAGATTTTTCAAAGTAGCCACTCATTGCCTAGATGACAGCTTTGCACAATCTTGGCATTCTCTCAACCAGCTTCATGAGGTAGTCACCTGGGATGCATTTCAATTAACAGGTGTGCCTTGTTAAAAGTTAATTTGTGGAATTTCTTTCATTCTTAATGCGTTTGAGCCAATCAGTTTGTGTTGTGACAAGGTAGGGGTGGTATACAGAAGATAGCCCTATTTGGTAAAAGAGCAAGTCCATATTATGGCAATAACAGCTCAAATAAGCGCTTGGGCCAAGAAAAACGAGCAATGGACATAAAACCGGTGGTAATCTGTCCTTTGGTCTGATGAGTCCAAATTTGAGATTTTTGGTTAGTGGTGTGGGGGCTGTGCTTTGGCAAAGTGGGTAGGGTTATATCCTTCCTGTTTGGCCCTGTCCGGGGGTGTCCTCGGATGGGGCCACAGTGTCTCCTGACCCCTCCTGTCTCAGCCTCCAGTATTTATGCTGCAGTAGTTTATGTGTCGGGGGGCTAGGGTCAGTTTGTAATATCTGGAGTACTTCTCCTGTCCTATTCGGTGTCCTGTGTGAATTTAAGTGTGCTCTCTCTAAATCTCCCTTTCTCTCTTTCTTTCTCTCTCTCGGAGGACCTGAGCCCTTGGACCATGCCTCAGGACTACCTGACATGATGACTCCTTGCTGTCCCCAGTCCACCTGAACGTGCTGCTGCTCCAGTTTCAACTGTTCTGCCTTATTATTATTGGACCATGCTGGTCATTTATGAACATTTGAACATCTTGGCCATGTTCTGTTATAATCTCCACCCGGCACAGCCAGAAGAGGACTGGCCACCCCACATAGCCTGGTTCCTCTCTAGGTTTCTTCCTAGGTTTTGGCCTTTCTAGGGAGTTTTTCCTAGCCACCGTGCTTCTACACCTGCATTGCTTGCTGTTTGGGGTTTTAGGCTGGGTTTCTGTACAGCACTTTGAGATATCAGCTGATGTACGAAGGGCTATATAAATAAATTTGATTTGATTTGGTTCTAACCTATGCGTCTTTGTGAGACACAGAGTAGGTGAATGGATGATCTCACCTTGTGTGGTTCCCACCGTGAAGCATGGAGGAGGATGTGTGATGGTGCTTTGCTGATGACACTGTCTGTGATTTATTTAGAATTCAAGGCAGACAACCAGCATTGCTGCCACAGCATTCTGCAGCAATACGCCATCCCATCTGGTAAGGGCTATTTGACTAAGAAGGAGGGTGATGGAGTGCTCCTTCAGATGACCTGGCCAAAATCACCCAACCTCAACCCAATTGAGATGGTTTGGGATGAGTTGGACCGCAGAGTGAAGGAAAAACAGCCAACAAGTGCTCAGCATATGTGGGAACTCCTTCAAGACGGTTGGAAAAGCCTTCTTCATGAAGCTGGTTGAGAGAATGCCAAGAGTGTGCAAAGCTGTCATCAAGGCAAAGGGTGGCTACTTTGACGAATCTCAAATATAAAATATATTTTTTATTTGTTAAACACTTTTTTGGTTACTACATGATTCCATATGTGTTCTGTCATAGTTTTGATGTCTTCACTATTACTCTACAACATAGAAAATAGTAAAAAATAAAGAAAAACTCTTGAATGAGCAGGTGTGTCTTTTAACTCGTACTGCAGATAACAATACAATTGACAGGAGCCTAGCATTTTGTATAGACGTGTGAATGTTATGCGTTAAGACATTTAGGCCTACGTGTGCACACAGTGCCATGTAACGAGAGAAGCGATTTATGATATCATGCTTCGGATCCGATCCTATTTAGAAATATTGTTCGTTTAAAAATATATATATATATTGTTTTTCGTTTAATTTGATTAAAAAAACTAACTTAATTAGAAAGATTCACCGTCCATGGGTATATGGTGAGAACGTACATGGTTCGGATGCGATGCAATTTCGTCTGCTATTTCCAGAGGAGTGCAAATATGATCCATAAGATGGTTCCATGATGTTTATTAAAACATTACATTTGTGAGCAGTATAACGGTGAGTGGACATTCCCCCTTTCTCTTTATATTGGATCTTTATCCAGCTCCTGTGAAAAGTTTGGATGTGTGTAAAACCTTCCATAGTCTAAGTTACCTGGTCTGTATTATACACCTTTGGCGAGTAATTATGGTGCCAGTAACTGTAGTTAGACATAGCATATTTAGAACAAGTTGTTTTTTTGTTTTTATTAGAATTTGAATAAAATTATACAGTGTCTTTTCAGGTCTTATCAATATTCTAGTGAATTTAATAAACTAGGCTATAACGGACTAACATTCTAATTGGAGTTGATACATAAAATACCGTAAATACACAACATGAAGCAACCACATATTTAGCCATGGAGCATGTTCTGACCGGCCAGAGAAGCCTCAACACACACACAACCTGTTTATTCATCAAAATCCAGCCCTTTCACGCCACCGCCAACTTTTGCGCCCATAATTCTGGTTGTGAAAATAGCAAAAAAATATTTTGGACCCCCCCAACCTATAACGCTACAGCCAGCGCGAAGATTTACCATTGCATTAGAGTTGTTATAATGTTCTCTATCATATGTGAATAATGAAAGAGGTGAAGATACAGACCTCTATCTCAAAGATTTTGGTCTCCAGACTGGACACCTTCTCCTGCTCTTTAGGCAACTGGACCCTCAGTTTCCCCAGCTCATCTTTCAAACTCTGGATAGAGAGCAAAACATACAAGTGTTCAAATTGTGCCAAATCGGTCATTCAAAAACATGAAAGTGAGGAGAATTCTGCAGCTCCTGCACAGCAAAAGCACACTGTTTTATAAAGAGGTAAATGTGTTCTGATTCACACATAGTAATTAATTGTCTAATTAATCACAATAATTTCCCCCCTGTCACAGGCTTTTGAAAGAAATCCAGCCAAACTCACCTTGATCTGGTTCTGATGATTCATGCTCTCGGAGCTCATCTGGAACTTGACCGCCTCCATCTCCTCCAGACTGGTGTCCTGGAGGCTCCTCACCTGGCCCTCTGCCTTCTCCAGCTTGTCCTGCAGCTCCAGCATGGCTCCCGGAAGGTTCTCTGTCATCCTCAGTTCCTCTCTTAGGCCGGTGTTCTCCTGGCGCATGGCAGCCATGCAGGCCTCCAGCCGCTCCACCTCCCCGGAAGTTCTCTCCTCCAGTTCCCCTATCCTGTCTGCCTCCCCCGCCCAGCCTTCCTTGGCCTCCTCCCTTTCTGCTGTCAGTCTACAGATAGTCATCCCAAGCTCTGCCATCTCTGTATTGGCCCGGTGGAGGCCTTCACGTATCTCAGCATTCTCCATGGCCAGCCTCTCATTTTGGGCCTTTAGCGTGGCCAGCTCTTCCCTGGCGGAGGCCTCTGCGGCAGCCGACTCGGACCGGGTGGCTGCCTCCTGGTCACACTCCCTGCTCAGAGCCTCTTCCCTCTCTTTGCACTGCAGGAGCTCGGCCACGTGCCTCTGGTTAAGTGCCTCTGTCTGGGCTTTGAGCTGCTCTGTTAGGGTCCTGAGTGCGTCTTTCTGGGCCTCCATCACCTCCAGCTGGGCCTGACTCCTCATCCTGTCCTCCCCAGAGGTCTTCAGCTGCACTCTCAAATCCATCACTTCTGCCTGGAACCTGGACACCTCCTTCATGTTCACTTCCAGTTGGCCCTCCACCATAGTCAGCTTGGCGGCTACCTCCTGGCTCTCCTTGGCCTGGGCAGAGCTTCTCTGTAGCTGTGTTCTCTCCACCGTCTGTTTCTCAGTGGTGACCCTCTCTATCAGCTTTGTCTTTTTGGCACAGGCATTTTCTGCATCTGCCTTAGCCTTTTCCAGTGTCCTTCCTCTGGCCTCCAGGGCCTCCACCCTGGCCTGGAGCTCTGCACAGCCCTTCTCCTTGTTCTCTAGCTGGGCCTTGTGGTCTTGGAGCTGCTCCTGCAGGCTGGCCTCGCTCCTGCGGGATGCCCCCAAGCTCTTCTCCAGCTCTCCAATCTGCCCGTGGATGGACTTCAGTTCCTCCTGCATGGAGCTCAGCGCCGCCCTCACCGTAGCCTGCTCCTCCCTCAGGCCTTGGTTCTCCTGCTCCAGCCGTTTGGTAGAGGCATCTGAGACCGCAGCAGCCATGGCTGCCCTCTGTAAACTCTCGTCCAAGGCCCGGTTCTCCTCACGCAACTTCCTGTCCTTCTCATCCACTGTTACCTTGGCGTCGTCCAGCTGGCCCCTCAGGTGCTTGTCAGACGCCCTGAGAGCAGCCACCTCGCCCTCCAGGGCTGCCCGGCTCTCTGCCAGCTCCTTCTTCAGCTCCTCATTCCTCTTCACTGTGTCAAGCAACTTCCCATTCAGCTCCATCAGGTTGGTGCACTGAGTCTTGTACTCTTCAATTTTATTGGCCTTCTCCCTGATGCTAGATTCCAGCTTGGAGAGGTTGGCGCTCAGGATGTCCCTCTCCGTTGTCAGGCTATGGCTCTGGACCTCCAGGTGCTGAAGCCTCTGTATACTGGAGAGCAGCTCCGCCTCTCTGCTCTTCAACTGCTCCTTCAGGTAGAGTTGTTCCACCTCCAAGGCCTCTTTCAGACTGCATATGCTTTCCTGGATCTCCTCTTTCTCCTCCTCTGCTCTGTTTCTGGCCTCCTCTGCTTGTCTCTCCATCTCTTCCAGAACACTCTGGAGGTCCTGCAGCTGCCTCTGCAGGTTGTTGACCTCCTTCTCTCTCAAAGTCAATGCCCCCTTCAGCTTGTCAATGGCATTACGCTGCTCCTCTGCACAATCCGCAAACTTAGCGTTCCCCTCTGCAATGGATTTTGACAGCGACTCGAGCTTGGCCTCATCCTTCTTTTCTGCCACCTCTTTGACCCTTAGCTCATCTGCCAGCCTGTCGGCCTGTCTCCTCCTATCCTCTCCCTCTGCCAGAGCCTCTATCTTCCCCCTCTCAGCCTCCTTCAGTCTGTCCAGTAGCTCATGGATCTTCTGTGCCGAGTCAAAGTAGCTAGTCGCCTGCTGGCCCTTCTCATCCAACACCCCATCCAGTTTGGTCATTAGTTCTACGTTCTTCCCCTCTGCGGCTGCCAGCTTCTCCTGAAGGTGGCGATTTTCGATCTCCCTGGCCCTCTCCCCGGCCCTCAGGGATTCCAGCTCGCAGGACAAGGCCTCCTCCCGTGCCTCCAGGTCTTTCAGGGTCCCTTGCATTCCCTGCTGTTTCTCCTGGGCGGTCAGTGACACGTCCAGCTGCCTCTGTAGCTCCACCACCACACGTCTGAGCTCAGCACCCTCCTCCCCCATCTGCTGTACCCTGTCCAGGAGCTCGCGCTGCTTCAGCTCCGACTGGTCCAGCTCCAGGCGGAGCTCGTCCAACATACCCACCTCTACGCTGGAAGGCAACAACTCGTTCAACTCGCTCAGCATGCTTGGGCCATTGTCTGGGCTGCCAAGGAACTCATGAGCCTGCTGCGGTGGTTTAGGGTGGTTGGAGAAAGAGAGTATTTGATTGAGTGCAGATGACACCACTCAGTTTATGGTTTTACGTTTCATTATGGTATAATCTGAGCAATATGACATGTTAAGATATGACCAGTTCATAATAGTGCCAGCAGAATAAAAGCTTTGAGGAGGAAGGCGGGCTGTGTCAGTACCTGTGAGTAGGTGCTGGCCAGACTGTTGATGCTAGAGCTGCGACTGGGTGGTTTCCACATGTGGCCAGGTGAGTTGGGCGTGCCCAGTGTCTTCCTGGAGTTCAGAAAACACGTGATGAGGTGACATCACCAAGTATCGTTTTAATCTACATCAATTACTCAATCCAATACACAGCACCTGGAGAATGGGATGTATTATAAACCACTCTGTCTTTGTGATTGGTTACCTTGCAAAGGTGGGCCAAGACGAGTCAAGGTCATGACCCCTGGAGGCCACGTCAAACTGGACCTCGTTGAGCTCATACAGGTGACTTATGATGTCAACACCGAGGTGAGATTTCAGCAAGGGGCTGCGAGTATAGTACCAGTCACTGCACAGAGAAGAAGATAAGCATATTGATAGAATGAAAGGAGAAATACACACATTCACATAGAAATACCTTCATTAATATTGGCCCTCACAAAAAGTACAGTGCATATATGAAAAATGAACATCCCTTTTGTAAACACACAGATACATTTCACAAGTACATCGAGCACACAGACACGACTCTTTACGAAGGGAGAAGCAACTTTTTGAGAAGCAGATCTGTACAATATATATTGACTGCATCTGAAAACATGTCAACCCCTCCAAAACCCACTGGACACTGCTTCCAGTAACCTTTGGCGCCATAGTACAGGCACACTCTCTTTACTCACCTGAGGAACAGAGAAATACATTTATAGAAGTAAAACCCCACAAGGGAAGAGAAATGAAAGGAAATTATGTTTACTCGAAACAATGAACTTACCGTCAGATCGGTCCAAATCTCAGAACAGTAGTCTATGTCTAATGAAGTGTCACTTCAACCAAAACGCTAACAGTCCCTTAATTTAGCCAAACATGATTATGTTCCACAAATTTGACCCTACGCATCCACGTTCAACCCCTAAAACTGTTCCAGAAGTGGTGTCAGGTTTGAGATTTTCTGCTCACTTTGCCATTCCCACGTGTGATACGTATTTGAGAGATGAACCCCTCTTTGCCTCAGGGTTTTTAACCCATGACCTCTGTAAATCCTGTGCCGGGTTGAATTTTACCTGGTTACCCTTTGGTTCATCAGACACTGCTGCAGAGTGTCGGCCAGTCGTTGGTGCACCAGGGAGTAGCGAATGAAAGCCCTGCCCTTCCCCAGAGATGTCTTCAGCTGGAAGGGGTAAGTAAATAACATATTCACAGTGTTGTACAGCAAATATATGTGATAGCTGTTCAGCTGCAGCACCAATGAGGCCTACAATGAGCATATGTGCTTCCTGAACATGTCCGTTAAAAGGATAGTTCAAATCAACGTTTGTCAGACATTTTAATTCCTCAAAAGTGGTTTATAATTCATCCATATTCAGCAACATCTGTTGTGTAGATCCTGCTTACAAAGAGTATTTGTGTTTCATGGCTAGTGTCCACCACCCAGCAGAATGCCAAATTCCCCCATGTCCTTATAACAACAGGTAAGTGCCAAAATAAAGGAAACACCAACATAAAGTATCTTAATAGGGTGTTGGGGCCACCACGAGCCGCCAGAACAGCTTCAATGCAAATTGGCATAGATTCTACAAGTGTCTGGAACTCTATTGGAGGGATGCGACACCATTCTTCCACAAGAAATTCCATAATTTAGTGTTTTGTTGATGGAAAACATAAGGGTTCAATTGGGTTGAGATCTGGTGACTGTCACACAGACACACACACACTTTAACCCCATATGCTCCTTTGAGACACCTTTTTCAAAGTCACTGATCACTTCTTCTAGCCATGGTAGCCCAAATAATAGGTAACTGGGCATTTTTATACATGACGCTACGTATGATGGGATGTTAATTGCTTAATTAAATCAGGAACCACACCTGTGTGGAAGAACCTGCTTTCAATATACTTTTTAAAAATCGCTCAATTACTCAAGTGTTTCCTTTATTTTGGCAGTTACCTAGTTATCAGCGAGACAGAGAACTGAATGCATATACATTAATTAAGCAATCCATGACAGTTGCAATGTCAGGAGTATTAGCGATCAGGTCGTTTTCAATCCCTTCAATCACTGTTGTGAAATATGTGTCTTGTAGATCAAGTATATTTGTTCCTTCATTATTTCACATTAGGTAAAAAACAAACAAACATTAAGACCCAAAACTGTAATATTATACATAACTTCAGATAGAGGTTACACAGAAATGGTGACAATGTTTGCTGGGACCCATAAAACGGTGGCAAAAAAACCTCTGAAGAGACAACAACATTACATATGAATTACTACTAAACGTTGTGTATCAACAGTTGACAATCCTTATAATTGACTTTTAAAAGTGCAGATCTCCATACCTCTGGGATGGATTTGACAAAGCGGATACCATCGTTGGCGCCTTTGATCTTGGCCAGACAGTCGCTGAAATAATCCCAGTAGTCTTTTCTGGTGCCAAGAAATGTTGTCTTCTCCTTCTGGTCAAACTGAATAGTGTAGATGACGTGTTGGCAATAAATCTTACATGACATACTGTTTAGCGATGTGAACAATGTCATATTGGTGAACATAGCAGGTTGGCCTTGATTTGACTTGGATTCTTCTGGAGACAGATTAGATTTTTAGTCTAGGACTAGACTTCATCTGTGTCTGGGAAACCACCCCTAAATCAAATCAAAGTTTATTGGATGTGTACACAGTTTAGCAGATAGGTGCAGCAACATTATTGTGTTACTAGCTCCTAACAGTGCAGTAATTACAATGATTATGGATAATCCTGAATGAATTGTAAATAACGATGAGTAAGAAAGTTAGAGGGTCAAAGGTTATACGCCAAAGACATGTTAACCTCTCCATTACCAATAACAGGGAAGGTTAGCATGGCTTGGGGGTATGATCTTTGCCCATCCAACCTGTTTGTAGAGTCACAAGCTTGATGTAGTCATTGCGTGCTAGGGCCTTGTTCCCATCCGGGCAGATGGTACCGGTGCATCATGGCTCAGACCAACAGACTGCTAAACAGTTTCTATCCCCTGGCCATAAGACTTAAATGGCTCACAACTACTGCTCCCCCTCACACCTACGCTGCTGCTATAATTACTATTGACCAGATGTATTACAACCACTACACTACTATACATTGATTATTGATTTCCATTACCAATAGTATCAATATATTTTATCCTGCTACTGGTCACTATTACTCCTGTTCACATTTATACTCAGAAAGTACAAAATATTAGGAACACATGATCTTTTCATGCCATAGACTGACCAGGTGAATCCAGGTGAAAGCTATGATCACTCATTGATGTCACCTGTTAAATCCGCTTCAAACAATGTAGATGAAGGGGAGAAGTTACAGAAGGATTTTTAAGTCTTGAGACATGGGTTGTGTACGTGTGTGCCATGCAGAGGGTGAATTGGCAAGATAAAATATTTAAGTGCCCTTGAACAGGGTTTGGTAGTAAGGTGCCGGACGTACCGGTTTGAGTGTGTCAAGAACTGCAATGCTGCTGGGTTTTTCACACTCTACAGTTTCCCATGTGTATCAAGAAAGATCCACCACCCAAGGACTCACCTGCAGCAGGTACTCCAGTTTGTAGGATAATTTGTGCAGATTGGGACTATCATCCGTGATTGGCTCCCCATTCTCCCTGTACTCTTTAGTGAGCTCAGCAACAGCATCTGTGGTTCAGAGAGAGAGGAGAGAGTCCATCACAGAACAAAAACAGATGTAAACACACTTAAAGGCATTTACTATACACGTGCATTCTCCAGCGTAAAAATAAATAAATGGAAAGACACTCGACGGGAGGCGGAGCACCCCCCTCTCTCCTGCTGCATGCTGATAGGGCCTTTAGGGTCGCCCCCGCCACACTCTAGAAAGCACACCCCAGGGGGCTGGGGGAGAGGGTCGGCTCCATGATGTCCTCTCAATGAGGAGCGGGGACAACCAAAGTGTGGAAAGAAATGCTGTCTGGATTGTAGCCAATGCCAAACCAGTCACATCCAGGCCACTGCAACCCCTCTGTCACTTGACCTCTACGATCCTTCTCCATTTCTCTCCCTCTTTGTCACTCGCTGGCAGCAGACAGTGGTGGTCTCCCCCTGTCACATTTACACAGGCCCAGACACACTCGTTGTCACAAAGAGACTGACGCGAGCAACCACACGCAGCCTCACGCACACTCAATGGCAACGTACCATGCAGATCTCTGATAATCCTCCGAAGCTGGCTCTCCCCCAAAGCCTCACCGGCGGCCATGGTCAGACTAGCTCCCCGGCAACCAGTTCACCGGGTCATAAACAGCCTGCTGAATCAGAGAATCAGAGGGACAGTCAGAAACAAAAGACAAGCACGTAGGTACGCACACACATTTACTATATCCCTTTCACTCTTTCATACAGTCTGTCTGTCAGTCACTCACTCTATCACACACATATGCACGTAAACACGCATGGACGCACACACGCACACACACACACACATATATATATATATATATATATATATACTACCATTCAAAAGTTTGGGGTCACTTAGAAATATTCTTGTTTTTGAAAGAAAAATAACATTTTTTGTCGATTATAATAACATTAAATTGATCACAAATACAGGGTAGACATTGTTAATGTTGTAAATGACTATTGCAGCTGGAAACGGCAGATTTTTTTATCCATCATACCCGTGTTCCAATGGCACGTTGTGTTAGCTAATCCAAGTTTATAATTTTAAAAAGGCTACTTGAGCATTAGAAAACCCTTTTGCAATTATGTTAGCAGAGCTGAAAACTGTTGTGCTGATTAAAGCAATAAAACTGAACTTCTTTAGACTAGTTGAGTATCTGGAGCATCAGAATTTTTGGGTTCAATTACAGGCTCAAAATGGCCAGAAACAAAGCCCTTTCTTCTGAAACTCATCAGTCTATTCTTATTCTGAGAAATTATGGCTATTCCATGTGAGAAATTGCCAAGAAACTGAAGATATCGTACAATGCTGTGAACTACTCCCTTCACCGAACAGCGCAAACTGGCTCTAACCAGAATAGAAAGAGGAGTGGGAGGCCCCGATGCACAACTGAGAAAGAGGACAAGTACATTAGAGTGTCTAGTTTGAGAAACAGACGCCTCCCAAGTCCTCAACTAGCAGCTTCATTAAATAGTACCCGCAAAACACCAGTCCCAATGTCAACAGTGAAGAGGCGACTCCGGGATGCTAGCATTCTAGGCAGAGTTGCAAAGAAAAAGCCATATCTCAGACTGGCCAATAAATATAAAAGATTAAGATGGGGAAAAAGAACACGAGGAAAATTGGAAATAAGTGTTATGGACAGACAAATCTAAGTTTGAGGTGTTCGGATCACAAAGAACAACATTCGTGAGACGCAGAAAAAATTTAAAGATGCTGGAGGAGTGCTTGACGCCATCTGTCAAACATGGTGGAGGCTATGTGATGCTGGGGTGGTTTGTAAAAAAAAGTGGGTGATTTGTACAGGGTAAAAGGGATCTTGAAAAAGTAAGGCTTTCACTCAATTTTGCAACACCATGCCATACCCTGTGGACAGCGCTTAATTGGAGCCAATTTCCTCATACAACAGGACAATGACCCAAAGCACAGCTCCAAACTATGCAATAACTACTTAGGGAAGAAGCAGTCAGCTGGTATTCTCAACCCTATTGAGCTGTTGTTGGGGCAGCTTGACCGTATGGTACGTAAGAAGTGCCCATCAAGCCAATCCAACTTGTGGCAGGTGCTTCAGTTAGCATGGGGTGAAATCTATTCAGATTACCTCAATAAATTGACCACTAGAATGCCAAAGGTAATTACTGCAAATGGAGGAGTCTTTGTCGAAAGCAAAGTTTGAAGGACACAATTGTTATTTCAATTAAAAATCATTATTTATAACCTTGTCAACGTCTTGACTATATTTCCTATCCATTTTGCAACTCATTTCATGTATGTTTTCATGGAAAACAAGGACATTCTAAGTGACCACAAACTTTTGAATGGTAGTGTATACAGTACCAGTCACAAGTTTGGACACACATGCTTATCACTGGGTTTTTCTTTATTTTTCCTATTTTCTACATTGTGGAATATTAGTGAAGATATCAAAACTATGAACTAACACATATGGAATCATGTAGTAACCAAAAAAAGTGTTCAAATCAAATTATATTTTATATTTGAGATTCTTCAAAGCAGCCAACCTTTGCCTTGATGACAGCTTTGCACACTCTTGGCATTCTTTCAACCCATCATGAGGTAGTCACCTGGAATGCATTTCAATTAACAGGTGTGCTTTGTTAAAAGTTCAATTGTGGAATTTATTTCCTTCAAGACTGTTGGAAAAGCGTTCCAGTTGAAGCTGGTTGAGAGAATGCCAAGAGTGTGCAAAGCTGTCATCAAGGCAAAGGGTGGCTACTTTGAAGAATCTCAAATATATTTAGATTTAGATTTCACTTCTTTGGTTACTACATGATTCCATATGTGTTATTTCATAGTTTGTGTCTTCACTATTATTTTACAATGTAGAAAATAGTAAAAATAAAGAAAAACCCTTGAATGAGTAGGTGATGTCTAAACTTTTGACTGGTACTATATACACACATTCATTACCCATTTCAAGGTATTGCTGGGGACAATGTTGTGCTTCCCAACTTGTGGTTTGAACTCATAAGCCTCTGAGAGCTCAGTGTTGGACTGAGAATGAAAGAATTAGATGTACTTTTAGTTTGTGAGTTTTACTATGAGCTCCACATTAAACTCAGCATTGCTTTTAGTACATGGTGTTCATGGCTGCTTGGTTGCATAGAGGTAGAGTCATTTACCACAGCAGCTGTTCCTCCAGGCTAAAAAAGGCTCAAAATATATCTATGAAATATTTCTAAAATATCACACTTCTCAATTCAGTCAGCTGTGTCTGTGACAGCCTCTCTCTCTCGCTCAGCGTGAATAACAAAGCCACTGTTGCTAAGCAAAGTGAGACAACATCAACAATAACAGTATAAAAAAAGCTATAATAAATACTCAATAATAATGATAATAATAGTGATTAGACAAAGGGGACAATATACAGTGCATTCGGAAAGTATTCAAATGTTTCCCAGATTTGGTTACGTTACAACATTCTAAAATGGATGAAATTATTATTATTGTTTCCCTCATCAATGTACACACAATACCCAATAATGACCGAGCAAAAATAGCTTTTTTGAAATTATTGCTCATTTATTAAAAATGAAAAACAGAAATACCATATTTACATAAGAATTCAGACCCTTTGCTATGAGACTCAAATTTGAGCTCATCCTGTTTCCATTGAACATCCTTGAGATGTTTCTACACCGTGATTGGAGTCCACCTGTGGTAAATTCAATTGATTGGACATGATTTGGAAAGGCACACAACTGTCAGAGCAAAAACCAAGCCATGAGGTTGAAGAAACCGTCCGTAGAGCTCCAAGACAGGATTGTATTGACGCACAGATCTGGGGAAGGGTACCAACAAAATGTCTGCAGCATTGAAGGTCCCAAAAAACACAGTGGCCTCTGTAGCAATATTGATGTTAATCATATTGATGTTACACAGGATACGGAAACCAATTGTTACTAACCGTCTTCATGTACTGGATGTGCTGGTTGACAACATGCATAGTAAAGTTTGCTTAACTACATCTTTGTCTGTCGTGACCACAACACAAAGGACATTGAAACACGGTGGCAGCGGTACTGAAAAGAACCTGGATCTCATCGACGTAAATGAAGAATACATCCCAGGCGGCAGTTTGGAATAGTGCCGCATTTACAAGCTAGTCATTGAGCCTAACGTCAACGCTAGCCGGCTATCGTGAGTGAGTCTATGCTAAAACCTAACTGGCTACTGGACACAAGCAGATTCATGAGTAACTAACATTCCAATCTACAAATAAATCACCATGGAAAATGCACAGAACCCTCTGGGAAAAAATAGACTTTGATGATTGTAATTTAGCACTGACCTGGAAATTAATCATGTACAGTCGTGGCAAAAGTTTTGAGAACGACACAAATATTAATTTTCACAAAGTCTGCTGCCTCAGTTTGTATGATGGTAATTTGCATATACTCCAGAATGTTATGAAGAGTGATCAGATGAATTGCAATTAATTGCAAAGTCCCTCTTTGCCATGCAAATGACCTGAATCTGAATCTGAAAAAAAATATTTCCACTGCATTTCCGCCCTGCCACAAAAAGACCAGCTGACATCATGTCAGTGATTCTCTCGTTAGCACAGGTCTCAGTGTTGACGAGGACAAGGCTGGAGATCACTCTGTCATGCTGAGTGAGTTCGAATAACAGACTGGAAGCTTCAAAAGGAGGGTGGTGCTTGGAATCATAGACCCAAAATATCGATGTTTTGCTGGCCTGAGGTAGAGTATCTCATGATGAGCTGTAGACGACACTAACTACCTAGAGAGTTTATCATCTGTATTTTTTGTAGCTGTCTGCATACCACTACAGACCGATGCTGGAACTAGGACCACAATTAATGAGCTGTATTCCGCCATAAGCAAACAGGAAAACGCTCATCTAGAGGCGTCAGATGAAGCAGATGCTAAGCTGCAGGACTGTTTTGCTAGCACAGACTGGAATATGTTCCGGGATTCTTCCGATGGCATTGAGGAAAACACCACATCAGTCATTGGCTTCATCAAAAAGTGCAGCGATCACGTCGTCCCCACAGTGACCGTACGTACATACCCCAACCAGAAGCCATGGTTTACAGGCAACATCTGCACTGAGCTAAAGGCTAAAGCTACCGCTTTCAAGGAGCAGGACTCTAACCCAGAAGCTTATAAGAAATCCCGCTATGCCCTCCGATGAACCATCAAACAGGCAAAGCGTCAATTCAGGACTATGATCGAATCATACTACACCAGCTCCGAAGCTTGTCGGATGTGGCAGGGCTTGCAAACTATTACAGACTACAAAGGGAAGCACAGACAAGAGCTGCCCAGTGACACAAGCATACCAGATGAGCTAAACTACTTCCATGCTCCCTTCAAGGAATATAACACTGAAAGATGCATGAGAGCACCAGCTGTGATCACGCTCTCCGCAGCCGATGTGAGTAAAACCTTTAAACAGGTCAACATTCACAAGAGCCAGACGGATTACCAGGACGTGTACTGTAAGTATGTGCTAGCCAACTGGCAAGTGTCTTCACTGACATTTTCAACCTCTCCCTGTCCAAGTCTGTAATACCAACATGTTTTAAGCAGACCATCATAGTTGCTGTGCCCAAGAACACTAAGGTAACCTTCCTAAATGACTACCGACCCGTAGCGCTCACATCTGTAGCCATGAGGTGCTTTGAAAGGCTGGTCATGGTTCACATCAACACCATTACCCCAGAAACCCTAGAGCCACTCTAATTTGCATACCACCCTAACAGATCCACAGATGATGCAATCTCTATTGCACTCCACACTGCCCTTTCCCACCTGGACAAAAGGAACACCTATGTGAGAATGCTATTCATTGACTACAGCTCAGCGTTCAACACCATAGTGCCCTCAAAGCACATCAATAAACACCTCCCTCTGCAACTGGATCCTGGACTTCATGACGGGTCACCCCCAGGTGGTAAGGGTAAGGTAGGAAGACATCCGCCATGCTGATCCTCAACAAAGGGGCCCCTCAGAGGTGCATGCTCAGTCCTCTCCTGTGCTCCCTGTTTACTCATGTCTGCACGGCCAGGCACGACTACACATCATTAAGTTTGCTAATGACACAGTGGTAGGCCTGATCACGACAACGACGAGACAGCCTATAGGGTGGTCAGAGACCTGGCCGTGTGGTACCAGGACAACAACCTCTCCCTCAACGTGATCAAGACAAAGGAGATGATTGTGGACTACAGGAAAAGGAGGACCAAGCACGCCCCCATTGTCATCGACAGGGCTGTAGTGGAGCAGGTTGAGAGCTTCAAGTTCCTTAGCGTCCACATCACCAACAAACTAACATGGTTCAAGCACACCAAGACAGTCGTGAAAAGGTGCACGACAAAACCTATTCCCTCTCAGGAGATTGAAAAGATTTGGCATGGGTCCTCAGATTCTCAAAAGATTCTACAGCTGCACCATTGATAGCATCCTGACTGGTTGCATCACTGCCTGGTATGGCAACTGCTCAACCTCCGACCGCAAGGCACTACAGAGGGTAGTGCGTACAGCCCAATATATTACTAGGGCCAAGCTTCCTGCCATGCAGGACCTCTATACCAGGAGATGTCAGAGGAAGGCCCTAAAAATTGTCAAAGACTCGATCCACCCTAGTCATAGACTGGCTACCCAGACAATTTGTATTGCCAACCCCCACCACCCCTTTTTACACCGCTGCTACTCTGTTTATTATCTAAGCATAGTCACTTTAACTCTACCCACATTACCTTAATTACCTCGACTAACCGGTGCCCCGCACAAGGACTCTGTACAGGTACCCCCTGTATATAGTCTTGCTATTGTTATTTTGCTGCTGCTCTTTAATTACTTGTTCCTTTTATTTCTTATTCGTATTTATTAAAACTGCATTTTTGATTAGGGGCTTGTAAGTAAGCATTTCACTGTAAGGTGAAACACCTGTTGTATTCGGCACATGTGACTAATAACATTTGATTTGAAAAGATGGAACGGAATTAAATTTGTACATGGCTCTTACAAATGTGAGAAAAACCTGATGACTACAAAGTGAAGCTACTGTATTATCTCATGGGGGGGGGGGGGGGGGGGGGAGCAGAGAGTGCAGGGACCAGCAAGAGAAACAGAGTCCTGGCAATGGGAAATGCGTCAGCTGACTCAGAGTGGTGTAGATGTTCCCTGCATCAGACTAGGACCGAAGTCAGAGAGCATCAACGTGGTACAGGAGAAAACCACAGACCCCAATGCAGCTCTCTTTGCAATCATGCTGGTCAGCAAAAAGTCAGTCAGATTTCAGCTAGATTGTGGTGCTTAGTTGTACTGTTATCCCTGCAAACCTCACAAAAGCCAGTCACCTAGAACCCTGCAGTCAGGTATTGGTGATGTATAACAAGAGTACTCTGACGCCACAGGGGAAGTGTACACTTAAAGTGATCAATCCACGCAATAAGAAAACTTACCGAGTTGAGTTTATCGTAGTCAACAGGAATGCGCGCAGGTCCATTCTAGGCAGTAAGGCTATCCAGGCAATGGAGTTGATTACTGTGCAGCACCACAACATCCTGGCCATCGAGAAAACAACAGGGTTCTGGACTAAAGAGCACATAAAACAGGAGTATGTTTATGTATTCCAGGGAGACGGATACTTACCCAGCAAACTGTAGCTGGAAGTGGATGAGCGAGCGGAGCCTGTCCAGCTGCCAAAGAGAAGAGTGCCAGTAGCACTATATAAAGCACTCAGAGAGGAGCTCGATGGTCTAGAGAAAAGAAGGATGATCGATAAAAGCAGTTGAAAAAAAAGCACAGATTGGATTGGCAACCTGATCATGGTGCAGAAACCATCCGGAAAACTATGAGTGTGTACTGATCCAAAACCTCTCAACAAGGTGCTCAAGAGGAACCATTACCCACTTTCCACTATTGAAGAAGAGCTGCCAAATCTGAACAGAACTCACGTGTTCTCTGTTTTGTGATGTACTCCCATGGGACGCGACAAGTGGCTGCGCATGCCAATGGGAATCAGTCCAGATCACAAGGAGGAGACAATGATGAAGCAGCGACTCCGGACCAAGACAAGAAACTGAGAATGCTCCTGGACAGATACAGGAAGCTCTATGTCAAGCTGAATCTGGAGAAGCTGCAGCTCAGGCTGAAGGATGTGCCCTACATTGGCCACCTGCTAACATCAGAGGGGTTGAAAGTGGACCCAGGAAAAGTGACAGCCATCAAACAGATGCCTAAGGCCTACAGATGTGCAGGGGGTGCAGCACTTCCTGGGCATGGTAAACTACCTAGCCAAGTTCTACAAGCCACGGCCATGGAGCTCTGCGAGCCACTGTGAAAGCTAACAAACAAGGACTCACTGTGGGAGTGGTCAGAGACTTGAGCTGGCTTTTAATAAAATCAGGAATACCATTGCACAGACCCCTGTGCTGAAATACTACAACCCAACAGAGCAGCTTGTACTGCAACGTGATGCTTCAGAAAGGGGGTTAGGAGCAGCCTTGATGCAGGGAGGACAACCAATAGCATACGCCAGCAGAGGTGTTTGGCATGGAGAGGTTCCACCAATTCACATTTGGACAAACTGTGGAAGTGCAGTCAGAACACAAGCCTCTAGAGAGTATCATGACAAAGGCTCTCCTCAGCACACAAAAAAAGACTACAACGCATGCTCATGAGACTCCAAAACTACGAGGTCAGTCTCCAATACATTCCTGGAAACCATGTGGTGCTGGCCGACCTAACAGTACAAGAAAACAGAGGTCCTGTGGGAGGTAGAAGTGGAATCAATCAATATGATACAGTACCTGCCTGTGTCAAGCAAGAGACTAAAGGCCATCCAGAGAGCCACTGAGCTGGACCGGGAGCTCCAGACACTGAAAAATGTGATCCAGAAAGGGTGTCATGAAGTGAAAGAACATGTACCCTTGGAAGTAGCCATGTATTTTCACAACAGAAATTAGCCGAGTGTGCAAAATGTAGTTATCTTCAGAGGTGAGCGAGTCGTTGTGCATGCTGCCCTCAGGTCAAAGAAAATGCAGAGAATCCCATTCCTCACACATAGGAATCGAGATATGTCTATGAAGAGCCCAGGAGTGTGTCTACTGGCCGGGCATGAATGCACAGCTGAGAACATAGACAGAACAATGTAGCACCTGCACTGCATGGGGTGTGAAGCAGCAGAAAGAGACGCTGAGCCCACACGAAGCACCCAAGTATCCCTGGGAGAAACGACCTGTTCCAGTTCAACGACAGAGACTACATGGTCACAGTTGATCATCTCTCAAACTTCTAAGAAGTTGACCATTTGGAGAACACACATTCATTCAAAAACTGAAGACACACTTTGCACGCTATGGGATACCTGACATCCTTTACTGCACACAAATAAATCATACAATGATGGAAAGACCTGTGTGTTGTCCTTGTTAATGCAGACAGAGAAGAGCTCCAACTTCTTAATCATAGCCTCAATTTTGTCCCGCACATTGAATATAGTTACAGAGTCCCTGTAACCCTAGCTTCAGATAATTCAGGCGAGAAAATACATCACCCAGATAGGCCAGGCGTGTGAGAAACAAGTCGTCATGCAAGCAGTCAGAAAATGAAAATCATGGTCAGTAAAATAAGACTTTAAGCTCGTCGCTGAATTTTTTAAAAAAAGTGTCAATACTTTGCCCCTTGATAACCAGCGCACTTCTGTATGTTGTAAAAGCGTTACATGGTCGCTGCCCATATGCAGAAAATAAACAAGAATTCAGGGGCCTTGCTTTAACAAAAATTTACCATTTTCACTGCAATGTCCAAAACGTCTTTCAAGCTGTCAGACATTCCCTTGGCAGCAAGAGCCTCTCAGTGGATGCTGCAGTGTACCCAAGTGGCGTCGGGAGCAACTGTTTGCACGTGCCTTACCACTCCACTATGTCTCCCTGTCATGGCTTTTGCGCCATCAGTACAGACACCAACACATCTTGACCACCGAAGTCCATTTGATGTCACAAAGCTGTCCAGTACTTTAAAAAGATCCTCTCCTGTTGTCCTGGTTTCTAGAAGATGATGTCTTCCTTAATTGACCCCCCATGAACGTAACAGACATATACCAGGAGCTGTGCCAGGCCCGCCATATTGGTTGACCAACTCAGCTGTAACGCATATAATTTATTGACTTGTATGCGAAGCAGTCATTGTTTCAAAACCTCTCCTGCCATGTCACTGATGCGTCGTGAAACAGTGTTGTTTGATGAAGACATTGTCTGTATAGTTTTTTGGGCCTTTTCCCCCAGCATTGTCCCAGCCACATCCGCAGCAGCAGGAACAATTAAGTCCTCCATAATAGTATGGGGCTTGCCTGTCCAAGCCGCTCGGTAGCTCACCATATAAGACCCTTCTAGCCCCTTCTTATTAATGATATCTGTTGCTTTTATAGATGTCTTACTACTCGAAAGTCATCTTAATTCTCGCTGAAAAAACTCCTGAGGCTTATTTTTCAAATTGGCATGTTTCATTTCTAAATGTCTACGCAAGAGTGAGGGTTTCATTGAGTTGTACTGTTGCACATACAACACACTGTGGCTGAGGAAAGGCACTACTCCCAATATAAGTGAACCCCAAATCAATGTAGTTCTCATCCTATATCTCTTCGATGGTCCAACGTCCCTGTCTGTTATTCGGTGCTTTCGGGTAAGGGGGCAGTAGCTCTTCAGGCTGCATCAGATTCACAACTGTCAGTGTCCATGCTAGCTGGGCTAACAAATGTAGAATTCCTGATGCTAGCATTGGATCTGCTCGTGGAAGCAGAACAACTTGTGTCGTCGACAGGTGCAGGTGTAGTACTGCTGGTAGTCATACTACCAGTAGAGCTGGTATGTGTCTCTATGGACGCGGGCCTTACTTTTCTTAACCATTTATCCATGTTTGAGCAAACGGAATGAGCAGCAGCTACGTTTAGCTACATACGGACCGTTAGTGGAATTCCCGCAAGAGAGTAGAGGTTAATGTGATTGGATGTTCATTATTTAACTAGGCTACCTGTATGACATTGTGTTGTTATTTCGCTGAACACTAGATGGTTTAATGTTTGGCAGTGAAACGAGGCTACTCAGGCGAGAAAAAACCATCACCTAAATGTATAGCCCTGTTGGAAAATCTAAATGGGCTGTTCGGAAAATGTGAATCACATTTTTATTTGGCGTACTACCGACGTCATTCGCATACCTCAGTTTGGGAATAGCCGGTATACAGGATACCCGCAAATTAAATGGGAATGTGGAAAACAGCCAAAAGACTAATGGCAAAAGCAAAGAGAGTAGGTGCTGACCCATACCTGGATCACAGAAATACCTTGTCACAAGGAACAGACAGCAGCCCTGCAATGGAGCTCATGGGATGATGTACAAAGACACTACTGCTAATGAGTAAAAATCTGAACGGTGATGACAAGCTGTCAGCAGGAGAAGTTCAAAGGCAGACAGCAGAGACAGGCAAAGTACTACGACACCTCTGCTAAGGATCAAACAGAGCTGCCAATGAGATGACAGGGTGAGAGTTCAGCCACTCAACAGGACAGAAACAGCGGTGGCAGAGGGTCACAGTAGTCAGACCTTTGGAGCAAAGGTCCAACGAGGTGAAGGCAAAACAGGGACAAGTCTTCGGGAAGAACAGGAGACACCTGAGGAAGAGCAGAGAAATAGAGGAGGACCTCCCCACTGTTGAGCACACAAAAAAGACTACTGTCTCT